>NW_010398182.1:100456-125009 GCF_000710305.1 Buceros rhinoceros silvestris | reverse complement strand
GCTGATACCCAAGCAGGGAAGCAGAGAGGTCACGCTGTCTCTCCCATCTGTGCGGGATTTCAGGACTTGACTGGAAAAAGATTTGTGCAACTTAATCTTAACCTCGTGGCTGACTGCGTTTTGCAGGAGGCTGGATTAGAGACCTCCTGAGGTCCTATCCAACCTGAGTTATCCAAAATAATCTTATTTTAGTTATTGCTGATGATGCTTTCTAAAAAAAAATCATGTAGTGTTTGTTTATAAATTGAAAATGTAGACTTTTTGGAATGTGTCAGAGGTTCCTTAGTCTGTTAGATATGACTCTAGGATCAGGAGTGTTTTCTAACACTCCAGTGTTCTGTTTTCACTTACTATATAGTTCAGTAATCGAGGTGACTTAGAAATCTTGTTTGTCGTGAAAAAGAGAAACAGCTTGGAATCCAAGCTGTAATGTTTTCTTCTCTCTAAGAAATGAAAAGTTAAGTAAACGGTGTCACTGGTAGTATGTAAATAAAGGAATGATGTTCATTGCTTGTCGTCAATAAACTCTTGTCCTGAAAGTAGTATGAGCTGTAGAATTGCTACTGAAGCTAAGAGTAATAAATCAGTTAAAGAATGCTGTTGTCGGAGTCAGACCTCTGGAGGGGCTCTTTGGGAATCACTAATTTAGATTGGAAGGGTCTCTGGTCCTTGTCAGTTTGAGTCTTCTGACCCTGTCAAGAGCAGCATCAAGCAGATCAGGTTTCTCGGTGACATGTCCAGTTGAGTTTTGAATGCTTCCCAAGGATGGAGATTCCATAACTTCGCTGGACACCCATTTGAACACTCTCACTAAAATTTTTTTTGTTTTCCTGATATCAAATTGGAATTTTTCGTCTTCCAACTTGTGTCCGTTACATCCCCTCCTCTTGCTCCTCAACTCCAAGAACAGTCTGGCTGCATGTTCTCTATGTCCTACTGCTAAGCAGATAAAGGTAGTCTTTGAGCTTTTTCTTTAGGCTGGACAAAGCCAGCTCCCTCTCTGTTCGTTGTCACATGCTCCAGCCCCCAGACATCTTGGTGGCCCTGTGCTGGACCCACTCCAATACGTCAGTGTCTGTCTTGTCCTGTGGAACCCAAATCTGGACGCTGTACTCCACACGTAGGGAGGACTGTACCAAGCGGAGGGAAGCAAGCGCACCCGTGGCCCCGGGGGGGCTGTGCTCTGTCTCACAGAGCTCAGTATGCTCCTGGTGTTTGCTGCACAGACACGCTCCTGAACCATGTTCAAGAAAGGGGAATCATCTCACATAATTTGCTTTCTGAAAAATGAAAGCCTGGTGGAACAGAACAGGTACAAAACGATTTGTGAATTATTATAGTCCTACTTTTTATAAACCCAGGACCAGCATTCTTGTTGAATATATTATCCAAGAGAGAAGCTTATTTCAAAGAAGGACAAGCATAAGTTGTTGCAGGATTTCTTAATCTTATTCCATGTGTACAAAATAAAGATTATGTTCAGTTGGTTTGTGAAACACCAAAAAGCATTTAACCAAGTTTTCTCAGTCTTGAGGTGATTTTTTTTGGGGGGGAAAACCCAAACAAAACAGAAGTAGGAGAAAGGCTGGTTGTCCGTGGGCAGACGGGCAGACTACTAACAGCTTGCTGCTTCAAAAGAAAACCAGCTTTTCTCTTCCTCTTTTTTCTCTTCCCTGCCACTGTCTCTGGCTCTTATGAGATCTTTCCGTAAACCAGCTTGACTGATGGGCAGTGAACAATTTGGCTTTCTTTTGGGGTTGTTGTTGGCAGTTTTAGTGAGGAGAGGCAGCCGCCAGCGCGGTCTGAGAAGCCCAGATGCCGGCAGGAGGAGAGAGGCCATGGGCCCGGGGGGTCTCTTGACCTGAGCAGAGAACAGGGCCCTTTTGGGCAGTCCCGATCCACCCTACTGCCTTGTCTCGTGCCACCTTCAATGGGTAAGAGAACCGTGATTGCCAGGCAGTCGTAATTACTGTTGTTCAATTGCTTTAGGGCTTTTCCCAACAATACCAGTGAAATACAGCTGTAATGCCAGGTCTGTAGTTGCATCACTCATTTCCCTTAAAAATCGCTCTATAGTAATCTGACTTTTTTTTTCATTAGGTGCGAGAAGCTGCTTACAAGATTTTCCTTTACCCGAACGCCGGGCAGCTGAGCCGTTTAGAAGAGCTGCTTGCTAGCCGCAACACTCTGGCACAGTTGGTGGGGTATGACACCTTTGCCCACAGGGCTCTTCAGGGAACAATGGCAAAAAATCCAGGTATAAGGCACGGGTGGAAGGAGATGCTGAGCAGTCAGATGCCCTCTGTTAGATAAGAGGTCGAAAGTGGTTCATTTCTTTTGCTGCTGCTTCTGCCGCTCCTTCCTTTGAAGGGTTTTATTGCGGTTACATTTTGCTGTGTGCGATACTCGGCAGTGCTCACTGAGCTGGAACCAGGGGTTTTATTCACAGTCAGTGCTCACTCCTTCAGTTATGAAGCTGCCGCTATCACAGCATGTAACAAAGTGAATCTGGTACGAAATCCTCTTGAAATGATGGCACAGTGGTCAGTGGAGTAGTTTGATGTTTTAGAAAGAACTTTGTTGTTTTAAGGGAGCATGTTTTGTTTAGAATGTTTTGGTGTAAACTTAAAATCTTTTAAGGGAAGAAACCACTTTTGAGGTTTTTTTTTCCCCCCATTTTAAATCTAGAGACCGTAAGACAGTTTCTGGAGAAGCTTTCTGAGCAGTTGTCTAAAAGGTATGTCCTTTTCAGTAAATTATTTTTCTAACCATACTCTTTATTTCAAGAATAGAGGGACTTGTACGCTGGTAAGTCAGTCAGTGCTGCTTATTCTGTGCTCTGATGAAACAACAAGCAAGACTGTGCCAGAGGTTTGAGGGGAGCTGCTGGCTTAGAAGGAATTTGCTGTCTGTGCTCAGAGAACGCCCAGGACTGAATGCAACAAGTGCCGTGCCAAGAAATGGAGGCAACAGCAGACGGGAGGACTAAGTGTTGCAGAACATCTCTCCTGGTTTCCTCAGACACACAGCTCCATATATTTTACATTCATGAGCAAATTCCGCTGCCATTTTTGCCTCCCTTGTTTCTACACAGCACAAAAAAGTTTCATCACTGTGTGTAAATGAGGTGTATTATAAAAAAAAAATGCATGGAGGTGTACGGTCGGGGTAAGAGGGACCTGGTTTGAAGGTTCTGAATGACAGAAGCAGAATGGAAAAGTTATTTTACCATGGCATATGTGCCTGCCGGTTTATAGAGTACCATCAGTCCCTGAGGACAGGCATTTTCTTAGGATGGAGTATTATCATGTACTGTATTCCATTGCCCAGAGACCTTTCATTAACACTTTCATCACAAAAATATTTTTAGAACTCAAAAAGATTTTGAAATTATGACAAAGATGAAAATGAAGCTCAATCCCCAGAATTCGGTAAGTTAAATTTTCATGTGTAGTTTTCTGGTTTGTTTCTTTCTAAAAATACAGTATAAACTAACCTTGTCCTACACGAACAATTAATTCTATTTCTGGCTTCAAACGCCTTTTGAGTGCTTAGCTGCGGTTTGTATTAGAGTGCAGCATTGAGTGTGAGATAGCTGTTGATTTTTACAGAAAGATACTCAGGTAACTGAAGCAAAGTGGTGAAAGTGAGCATTACTTTGATTTGAATTAATTGACTGACTGGAAGCATCGAGTCCCTGCTGTAGGTGAGATGCCTGTCCGGTTTGCATTCGGCATTGTATGGCTCCTGATGCGCGCACAGCTGGCTTTATCTTTCCGTTTGAACAGGCTGTGCTGAGGTCTGGTGTGAAGTCCCACTCCCTGTTTGAATAAGAAGTACCATCTTCAGGCAAATGTTAAAACTAAGGTTTCAGCGTGTGAAATGTGAAGCTATTCCTGATGATGTTTTTAGCACTGAGTGTTTCCCATTATGTTCTAGAGTTCTGTGATTTGTTGAAACTGCAAAAATATTCAAAGGGGACAAAACTTGTACTTTGGGTTCACTTGTTGTCCGTGATTGTAATTCTAAGCTGGAAATCTCTTTCAGAAGCTGATGCCGTGGGATCACGCTTACTACAGTGGCGTCATTCGCGCTGAGAGGTAAGCTCCTTACGTTCATGATTGTGATGTAAATGAGTGCCTTTATTCCAGTTCTTGCAATAGGGATAAAGACAGTCCTCAGTGTAAACAGAATTTCCTTCTTTGAAGATGTACTGCAGTGTGAACAAATAAAGGCTATCTGGTGGGGCAGGTTTTTGTAACACTTCTTAGCTACTGCTGGAATGCCTGTAGAATTTTTTGGCTCCTCTGTGGTTTTATGGAAAATATTGGCCCTCTTTCAAGATATAAGAGGATGAAATTTTTTCAGAACAGCTAGAAAATCCTTATTCTTGTTTAGCTTTGCACCCTCAGCTGAGCTGCAGTAATGTTTAAAAATAAATGTCGATCACAGAATACAATCCAGCTCCTCTTCCCATCTGAACTGTGTTGCTTCTTACTGAACGTGCTCCTATCATCCCCTTCTATGGACTTGACACAGTGATTTCTTGAGTAGATCCTCACTGTTCACGGATAGAATTAATTCTCAGCTCTGCTGCAAAGACTGGGAAATAAATCCTCTATAGAAACTTAGTGCATGTAATGAGATGCCAGCTCTGAAAGATGTGAGTTCTGCGTGTTGCCTTTATTAGAGCAGCAGTGGGGACCTTTTAAGTTTGTGCTGGAAAAGATAATTTAAACTTGTGCTTCTGTCACAAGAGGGGGAGGAAAAATCTTCCTTCACTGCAGATTTCTAGGTTTTTGGTTTTTAAACCAACTTAGGCTGGATGTATGTGATTAAAGTAGTGGTTACTCTCAGTCGGAATGCTATGGTAGTGCAGACCCGGCCTGGAGGGATTGCCAGCAGCTGGCTGGGCTGTTCTGCTGCTGCTCTCTTGTTCTTTGACACTGAGGCACTAGTTCTGTGAGCAACAGCTCGTTATTGGCCTTGTCTGAAGCTACTCTGTGCTCAGCTGGGAACTGAGCTGTGTGTGTGCGGCAGTGTTGGTGTCCCCGGTGCACAGAACTTGCTGTGCGGGGAAGGGAGGGGGATGTCCGGCTGCTGGGTCTGTGCCGGGTACCTGGTGCCCGGGTGGGCAGCACTCCACAGGGGTGCTTGGATTGCTTGTTAGCGGCACAGCCTGGGAGTGGCTGCGGTTGTTTAAACTGGCCAGGCAGCAGACGTGCCTCTGAAGGTGGGAACAAGGTGGTGGTTATTCTGGAGGTGGAGGTCCATCGAGCTCCAGATCCTGTCCTAGCATGGTCAGCAGCAGCCTGTGGAAGAGCACTGTCACACTCGGTCAAGGTATTGTCTTGTAGCATACAGATCTCCTTCACCTTGCCTGGACAGCGTCTTCAAAACGGCTGGAATTGCATGCGGATACGTAGTGCCAACCGTTACTGTCCGATGTTGATTACGTTTATTGTCTCCGTATCCTGTTTATTTTCTACATTTCCTGAGGTGTTCGCGCTCCCTGTTCTCGGGATTAGTGTGTCCCATAAGGGTTAGAGCGTGAGGTGTAGAAGGCTCTGTGTTTTGTTCTGCTTCTGGAGGAGAGTCTTCTGACACTGCCGTGGTGTTCTTACAGGATCATCTCCTGGAGCTAACCGCAGGGTAACTGAGCTGCTGACCATCACAAACAGATTATTCTGCTCAGTTTGGCATTGGGAAGAAAAACATTTCCTTTCGTTGTGGGGCTTTGTAAAACGTCCAATAAAGTTATTTAAGAATTGTGTGGGAGGTTTATGGAGGGAGAGCTGCAGGTAAACCGGACCAAGACACTGGTGATGTATCTTTGCTGGTTGTCGTTTATCCAGGCACCGAGTCTGGCAGCTGGATCAGTGTTAAGCATCTCATGATTACAGTGCAGGACGGAGGCCCAGCATTTTTCTCCCTCTGGGCTGGGCAGGAGTATTTTTTTCTGGCAGGTATACAGACACCTACAGGACAGGGAAGGAAAGATAGTTTTCCTCTCCAGTGTGGGTAGCCGTGTTTCGCTGATAACCAAGGGCTTGGGCCGTTCACTGTCCTGTGTTCTGTGTGGTGGTCTGGCTTTGGGGAGAATTTTTGATCTGGCAGTGACGTAACAATGCTTTGCATTCATTCTGCCCGCAGTGGAGGTGTGTAACGGTGCTGGGGACTGGGTGGCCAGCCCTGAGAAGCAGAACTCGCTTCCCCGCTGCGTAGAATCAGCGGCCGTGCTTTATGACTGAAACTGGGCAGGAGTCAGAGAGGATTCGGGGAGCAAGCGGAGTGCAGGGACGTACCTTGGCGTGTCCGTGCACTGAACATGTACCGCTTGCCCCTTACTATCTGCGTAACCGTGAATCCGCGAGACTGTCATGAATTTGCACTGACCTCTGTTTGCCCACGTCCTTTCTGGGATAAGAGCCCCTGGGGTGCTCCGGTGCGTTCAGTTCAGCACTCCTGCACCTGGAAGGTGAGAATCAGGCTGTCAGAAGCTTCGTGCTGGTGGGGGCTTGGCCTCTGGCTCCTTGCTGTCACTCTTTCTGACTGAGCCAGTTATCTTGTAGTACTACATTAGGTCTCTAAGGAAAGGTCTTGTTGTTTTCCTTGGTTTGGTGTTTGGTGGGTTTTTTTCCCTCTGGAAAAGTAATTTATACTTTCTGAGTTTTTTGTTTTTTAAATTGTATCATGCTTCTTTTCATTTATTTCTAAGAGAAATAAATTATTTAATTTTTACTTACTGTATCCTATTTTATTTTGCATTTTTGCATCATGAATAACAAAATATGTTTTCAAACAAGATATATTTACCTGTCATGAATTTCTCCAATTCTTAGTAATCTTTGTTTAATAGATTAATTATTTTGTTCTTCAAGGGTTTCTCTTTTTTGGAAGAAATTTACTTTAGCTTAATGTCATTTACAGAAATGCCATGGTCATATTTGTTACAGTGCTGTGTGCAGAGAGCGTGGCTTACCTTTTTGTCTGTCATGTTTTGGGACTCCAGAGTAGCTTGGTGGATTTTTTTTTTTTTTTTTCCTGCTTAGTAGATTGGTTTTGTTGAAAAGGAAGCACATGTATGTATCTTTGGGAATCTCTTTCTGGACTCCTGCTGCCGCTGTGGCTCCAGCTGGTGAACAGAATCACAGTTCCTGGGTGCTGCCAGGTACAGAAGATGCGGATCAGCTTTGCAAACCTGGGTATAAGGGAAGAGACCACAGGGGCTTAGTTCTTGATTAAACAACATCGCAAGGCTCTAGTGTGTCGCACGAGCACCGCTCGGATGTTGGAAGGGACAGCGTGTCTGTTGAAAAGGTTTCTTGTTTCCTGTTCGGGTCTATATGACCATGTTTGCAAACAAATGTTGGGAGCAAATATGAGACAGTGGGATCCTGGTGTGATCTTTTATTTCCTCTTTAGTTCGAGTTCTCCAGATTTTGACTGGCTACATCAGTTTGTCTCCAGTGACACTGAAACTCATGACGCATTTTTAATGTGTCTGGTTTATATCTGTATAATATTATAACAATTATTATTACGTAATTTAAATGTATTTATGCATTTCATATTCTAACTATGTGTTTGTTCTATATTCGGACAGGATTAAAGGAAGCATATCCATTGTCAGATTCCTCGTAATTAGTTTCAAACGCTGGATATGTCCTTCTGAAGAATGGAGGATATTCCCTTGTGTTGGGACTGTTGGGTTTTAATGACGTTTGCTGTTGTGTCAGGTCACGTTTATATTCACTCTTTGCTTCTGCTGTTGTTTCTGACCGTTTCTGCTGGTTTGCGAGTAGAACAGCAGGAGGAGCTCCAGACTTAATTCTCAGGTTACATTTTTCTCTGTAAACACCCACAATAATTTTGGTTCCCTCAGCTTTCACCAGCTCTTTTCCCTGGAAACTTGATCTGGCTTCAGAAGTGAAAGTCACCCCTTGATGGGAACAGGAGAGTTTCCTTTAATTTTTTTTTTTTTAATTATTATGTTAAGTAGCCTCTCTGGCTTTAAACCCACACTTCGAACAGCACAGTGTTTTTGTAGTGGTAGTTTTAAGTGGCAGAGAAAATAGCTGTGAGTATAAACGTATGTTTAAGAGAAACTGGAGACAAAAGTCTGAAATTCTTGGTAGCAGTATCTTAAAAGAAGATAGAGTAATTTGGAGAACCTCAAAAATTTTGGCAGGCTAAGGGTAATAAAACAGTGAATGCTAGAACATGCTTCAGCCTTGAACAAGTAAGAAGATGTCTCGTCTGTATATTGTAAAGCTAATGCTGTTTAGTTTGAGTGCAGACAAGTACTACGCTATTAATTAAAGCCCATTACTTTTCACTAAGTGCAGTTGCACTTAGAAGTAACTCTCAAGGCCCTGATTTTGCAGCGATGATGTAGCCCTGCTGACTTCTTCTGGGTCATAAAAGCCCCTAAGCACTGGAAGAGATCTTTCGAGGTCAGCTATTTTCCTTGAAGGTGGGACTGTCTGTGTTTGAGCAGCTGCTGACGGAGGCACAGCACTGTTCCTGCGCAGCAGCGGTGGGGAGCGTAGTCCGCACGCAGTGACTCTGCGTCCCTGCCCGGTGCTGCTTCCCGGGCTGGGCTGCCTGTGCTGGCTGTAATTCACTGCTGGGATTTTTACCAGGATGTCACAGATTTTATTCAGCTTGTGACTGGGCTGTGCTTGGTACTGCGCTCTGTGCTGGTCTGTCTCTTTGGGACTGCAGAGATAAACCAGACTGGCCGTCGGGGTGAGCAGACCCCTGCCAAAATCAGCCAGTTTTCTGCTGCGGAGCAGAGAGAAGCCGAGGCAGCAGCTGCCGGCGTTTGGGATCGTGGGGGAGCAGGAAGCCCAAAGAGCTCATTGCCTTTCTTGTTGGGGCTATACGCGGGCGGCCGGCTGCAGGGAGGAGTGGGCGGCTCTTCTGTTTTTTCAGAGGACAGGTTCAATACCAAGGTACCTAGACATGACTGGAAGTTTCTCAAGTTGCTAAAAGCTGCAACTAATTTTGAGGTTTGCAAGTTACTTGTAAACAAACTTGTTTATGGCTGCTCTTTGTTAAATTATTTTTAGTTTTACAAAAGAGCGTTCTCTGTTGAGAAACATTCAAGAAAAATAGCCCAGACCCTTTGTGGAATGTCTGAGAAAACTATCGCTCGGTTCAAAGTGAAAGCTGAAGTGGAAAAATAATGAAAAATTTTAAAAGAACCAGAAAATCTTTTAACTAAAGTGCTTGTAGAGACGGGAAACTTCCTATAACTGTTTATAAGCAAAGGAGGACATGCCATCAACTAATGTAGGTGCAAAAAGTCCATTTAACTTACCAACCACTAAGCTGTGGACCAAGCTTCTTGGGGGAAACCTAAAAGTTATTGAAAAGTTTTGCCGTGAAGCAGAATTCAAGTTTCAAGATTTATTTCTTTATTCAAAATACTGTGAAAGGACAAAGAAATTGTCATTGATTTGAAAACAAAGTAAAATCTAAAAAACGTTTTGTACTGAGTTGGTAACAAACGCATGTTCCAAATTGCCCCCGACCTTCTACAAAATGTTCTGTGAAGTACAATTAACAGAAAGAAAAAAGGCATGTGAGATACAGGTGCTAGTTTATGGCTGATGAGAGTACAAAGGCTTTCTATTACTATTATTATTTTTAAGAAATCCAGAGTCTTCTCTAAATCATGATTAAGAGTCTCCCTCCAGGTAAAGAATTAAATTTCATAGTCTGGCATGTAATGAAAATTGGAAGGGGTTTTCCTTCTCTTGATCTCTTCAAGTTAACCTGAGGGGTTCATCTCGCTTTTATGTCCCACTGGCAAGTTTTTTTTCAAGGTTTTTTGAAAGTTTTGACAGAATCTGTTTTATTAGAGATAGTTAACTTAGTGTTCTGTATTTTCATGGATATAATAACAGGATAATAATTTTTCTCAGGAAAACCCAACAGCAAAGAGATCAGGATGTGCCAGGAGCCACATTTAATAGCCACCGATAAGAGTTCTTGCCAAGCGGCCAGTCTGCAGCTGCTAAGAGTCTGCACATTGCTGTTCTGAGGAACAGTGATCCTTACTCGGATCTCCCCAACGAGCAGGTTTCTAAAGAGCGTTCCCAACAGATGGAAGTCACGCTACACCAAACAGGTCCGGTTTTCTTCCAAATACCGGCTGAAATGAAAGTGATTCTTGAAGTCTGCATTTTATTTAGACCTGGTGAAGTCATACGAGCTTAGAAATAATTATTTATAATCACATACTACATCTTTGTTCTTCCCTCGGACACAGCCTTTTTGTTTGAAGCCTGCTGTTCCTGAAGAATAACCAAACCTCACTGTCTCAGTTAACTTGCTTTTAAAATTGGTTTTAAAATGGGTTTGGCTACATTACTTCTTTTAAAAGTAGTGCTGGGCTGCGTACTGTAAAAGTAAGGTGCCTGGATGTTTTTAACATGGTTTATCCTCGAGTAAAAAGCAGGAATTTACATCAGAGAAACTACTGGTTTCTTTGATACTTCTACTTTCTTGACGAGAGTACTGAGATTTCTCTGTAAAGTTTCTGAGCGCACATTCAGACATAAGCTACATAAGAAAATGTTCATTCTTTTCTCGGCTTTCTTAAAAATACAAAGGCTTTGGCGTTCGAAATCAGACGTTCAGAGTGAATTAAATTATTGGAATACTTTTTAAGGCAAAATAAAAGCGGAAGAAACTTCTTTTGTTCTCTTTTGTGCTTCTCAGTCTTGCACAGTCGTGGACATTTAAGCACGAGATAGGCAATTCTACAGGAACAAAATAATTTAAGGGTCATTTATATGATAAAAGGGTCTACTTTCAATGTGATTTTTTTTTTAAGTCAAAGTAGATAACTGAAGGTTTGGCACAAAGGAAAATACTCTTTTCCATCGTAGACGAGTTCATGTTTGTTGATGCTGGTGATTCTGGTTTGTTCAGAGTGAGATTTATGTGCTGGTGTCCTTCATTTTCAGTATCAGCTCATGTGAAAATGCATTCTTGATTTCAGGAAGTCATCTTTAGCACACTAATGGTGTTTTCTGGTGTGTATGTCTGTTACACATAGAAATTTTGCTGTTTCCTTTTCCTGCTCTCCTAGAAGTGCATTCAGATACTTCTCAGTCTCACATAAGGGCTTAAGAAAGTTTATGTGCTAAAGTTCTGGGGTAATTGGGGACACTTTTTGTAGCACTGCAAGCATCAGAAGTCGATCCATACCTGTTTTTTTGACCTTGGATGCCCTAGAAGAAAGGTTCTATGGTAAGAAATCTTTTTGTCTGGAGTATGTAGTTCTGTTGTGACTCGTCAGACCACCATTCTTCAGCTCCTTTGCCTACATTGTCAAGGGCATCTTCCCCCAGAAAAGGCTGTGCTGTTCGTCCTGCTGGGTTCAGGTATACAACACGCAGTCCAGTCAGGGAAGCCTAAGACCCAGAGAAGAGCAAGACTTTATAGCTGAGCTCAAGACTTCTGCTAGTTAGCTCCAGTTGGTACCTTGCTAAGTCTGAGAGTGGTGTCGTATCTCTGCCTGCCTTTCTTTGGTGACACAGGCATCCTAGGTCCCTATTTGAAGCACTCTGAATCACCTCACTGCGGCTCAGAGCTCATGTTTGAAGTGGAAGGGTATCCAGACAGGATGTTTGATCCGCATCCTTTCTTGCTTAGCTGACCCAAATACTTCTTCTTCCTTAGGAAGTGCTGTAACCATGTTTCCATGCATTTGTCAGCTGTGGGGACAGCAGTCCAGTGTTCTGCTGGTGATGTTGGTATGCTGGGTGCATCACCCTCCCCACCTAGTCCTGCCTGCCTGCTCAGCGGGAGCAGCAAGCAAGCTGCAAATTACAGCACGCAAGAAAACCTGTCTCGAGACACCTCTCACCAAGTGGAGCTCCAGCTGGTTTCCCAGGCGTGTTTTAACTGTCTGTTTCCAGAACCTTTCTTGCTAGAAGCAGCAACCCAACAGAGTACCTGTTAGCATAGTTCAGTATGAGTCGTAATAACTTCCTTTCTGATTTCTTTTCCTAAAAATACTTGAATAAATTTCCTGTTGGGGATAAAAATTGTAACTTGGCTCAATAAATGTAGAGGCAGCTCGTCAGGGGGTGATCAGAAGGAGTGTGCTCATATCAAAGCAGCCGTTTCTTGTCATTTTATTTGAATTTTTTACTATTTGTTTTAAATAGAAGGAACAAAGCTTTGATAACTGCCCAAGCCCACAGTTGATAAAAGCTTGAAAATCATGCGTAAAGTGATTCTTAGAATGGTTGCTGCTTTAACATAAATTGAATTATACGCACAGTAGGATCATCAACATTTATTAACATGTAGAGTGTGACGATTGCTCAGCTCTGACCAGTAACCAGTTCAGGGGCAGGCTAAGCTCTTGGGTGTTGGAAACTCTGCTCCTTTTTATGTAGAGTCAGTCACTCCTGGTTAATTCTTTAACTAAAGGTTGTGTCCTTTCATTCAGTCACTAGAGGAGTAACGTGCAATGGAATGCCTTGCTGTAGTGGGGTTTTGTTGGAAGGCTTTTGTGTGCGTTTTCAAATGCTCTTGGTTTCACATTTGAAAAAACAAGATCAAAGAAACACCATACACCTGGGATAGAGGATGGTGAATTTTGAGTTTCCCCTTTGGCTTTGCGAGAAATTAATTTTACAGTCTTAGATCAGTGCTCAAAAAGGCTCTGCATCCTACACAGGCAGCAGCTGAAAGTGCTAACGGAGTGTAGCAGTCTTAATCCTGGAGTTTTATGTGGTCTTTTAGATAACCTGGCCCAGCTCAGAGCGTGTTTTGAAGATACAACCTGAGACCCTTGAACAGCATTAGCAATTGCATTCAAAGGGCTGAGGAAGGAGAAGTTTGGCTTGCTGTCACAATTGCGGTCCCGGCTGCTGCCGCCGAGAAGTTGTGCGACAGGGTGTTAGAGTTTGAACACTGAAGTTCTGTGCCTGGGAAAGGTTTTGTTCTTCTTCACTCAGGTGATGAAGCTGTAAATAACTGAGGTTGGGTGATCATTTGCTCGCAAACAGATGCCTTTTTCCTGCCATCTGGAAACAATGAAGTTGCTCATGGCTGCTACTGTTTGAGCACCTGGAATCAAGCAAGAATCTTCAGTAAGGGAGCATGTAGTTTGTAAACCCTTCCAAACACTTTTCCACCAACACCCTCCAGCCAGACTTCCGTTTTACACCCCTGGAGAGATCGTAGGGTTTCCTGTTCTGCTCACTGAGTATTCTTCTGGGAAGATTTCACATCTTCGAAACTAATTTCTTCCCTTTTCCCCATTGTCCTCTAATCTTATCTAATGTATCACCTTTCATCCTGCAGTGAGCAACATTAAATCTTGAAGGTGGGGGCTCAGTAAAGGGTCAGTCATATGCTTGGTCTTGCCACTGAAAGGTGAGATCATCTATTAATAATAATTCCGGGAACGGAGATTTTGATTATGGGACATCAGCTTCAGATAGCAGAGGGTTTGGCTAATTGCTCTTCCTAAAGAAGCCCAGAGAGAAGGTTGTCCTGGAATCAGTGCAAGTTTGGAGTTAGGCTTTCTTCAGTTGGTTGCTGTTGCCTCTGGTCCTGTCGCTGGGCACCACTGACAAGAGCCTGGCTCTGTCCTCTTGGCACCCTCCTTCCGGGTATTTATACTCATTAATAAGATCTCCCCTGCACCCTCTCTTCTCTAGGCTGAAGAGTCCCAGCTCTTTCAGTCCTTACTGATAGAAAAGATGCTCCAGTCCCTTCATCATCTTAGTGGGCCTTTGCTGGGTTCTCTCCTGTATGTCCATGTTTCTCCTGTACTGAGGAGCCCAGCATTGGACACAGCATTCCAGGTGTGGCCCCCCGGTGCTGAGTAGAGGGGAAGGACCACCTCCCTCGGTCTGCTGGCAATACTTCTCCTAATGCAGCTCAGGATGACATTCTCTTACTTTTTTTTTGTGGCAAGGGCCCATTGCTGGCTCATGTTCAACTTAGTGTCCTCCCGGACCTCCAGATCCTTTTTGTGTGAACTTCTTTCTTGCACCAGCATACACTGGTGCCTGGGCTTGTTCCTCCCTAGCTGCAGGACTTTGTACTTCTTACTGAACTTCATGAGGTTCCTTGCAGACCATTTCTCCGGGTAGCCAAGGTCCCTCTGGATGGCAGCACAACCCCCTGGTGTATCAGCCACTCCTCCCAGTTTGGTGTCATCAGCAAATGTGCTGAGAGTACACTCCGCCCCATCATCCAGGTCACTAATGAAGGTGTTAAACAGGTCCAGACCTAGCACCAACCCCTGAGATAAACCACTAGGCTTTGTCTAGATAGTCTTTGTGTCCTGATGGACTCTGAGGACACCCATTCAGCCAGTTTTCAGACCACCTCCCTGTCTGCTCATCCAGCGTGTATGTCAGCAGCTTCTCTGTGAGGACCTCATGGGAGACAGCGTCAAAGGCCGTGCTGAAGTCTGGGTAGATGGTGTGCACTGCTTTCCCCTTGTCCCCCAGGCCAGCTGTTTCCTCATAGAAGCTGGTTAAGTTGGTTGAGCATGCCTTGCCCTTGGTGAATCCATGCTGACTACTGCTGATGACTTTCCAGGATTAACTGGTCCATCAGAAAAAAATTCTGCTCTTCAGAAAATCTTGAGCAGTCTGGTCTCTCTTAATATCACACTTCTTTTGATTTTTCTTGCTTGATGTATAAGTGTGGCTTAGTTTTGTGAATTGTTTTCTAGGGTGCTGCTCTTGACTTACCATTCTTGTATCCTTTTATCCTGCAGCTGAACTCACTGGTAGGAGTTACGTGTTTTAATTTCCTTCAGCTGTGAAAATCTGATGGTTTGCCATGATTGCGAGCTTTTGGTAGAGTTAAAATTTGATTTACTGAAGTGTGTGTTTGTAGTATTGTATCATATGGGTTCTTTGTCAAAATATCTCATGCAGTCATCTCTGTTCTCCCCGCTGACAGGGAGGAAACGGCAGGAAAACCCTGGATGATATTGGATGTCGGGGAGAGGAGGATGTGGAGGCACTAGATGGGCTTAGCATACGGTCAGGATAGCTCTGGCAGGGCTGATGGCAGTGAGCTCTGCAGAGAGCACTCCTGCAGCCCCTGTGAAACCGCTTGGCTGTGTTACTCCCCTGGCTGTCAGACAGATTTGTATCTTGGCCTTGTGCTCCGCCGGGAATAAAGAACCTTTCTGCAACCTAACCAAGGTATGGTAAACTGGAGTGGTATTGCAGAAACCAGTGTGGGACGAGCAGGACTGGGGCGGAGCCGTAAATGCTGCTCATCCGAACTGGCTCTGAGTAGAGCTAGCTCTAGGTTACTACTCAGCTCAAGGCTGAATTAGGACTAAAAGTGTTGTATAACTTTCTCCTTTCTTTCATGTAATTTTTTAGCTATACAAAAAGCGTATTATTACCTACTGTTTCGTCCTTCATGTATTTTGAAAGAAATGTAATTTAAAAAATAAGGATAATCATGTTTCGCAGCTTGGAGGGGTGTGTGTTGAGAAATTCTGCCTCACATTATAGTAAACTTGTGTTGAGACAGTCCTTTTATAGTGAACTTTTCATTTCTGGTCAGCCCTTATTGGCAGAAGCAATTATTTGAATTACTGATGGGCAACTCAGTTCAGTGTTCATAGTAGCGTGTAGGGTGGTGGTGTAAGATTTTAAAGTGCTGTGACGAAACGCAGTTCTGTTACGAAGGTTGTTATGACTCGCTGCTAAAAGGTGTTATTTTTCCGTTAATAAAAGGATCTTTTTAACAGATCTTGTCGTGTGTGTGAGGGAAATCTTCAGAGCAGGGTCAGAGAAGGACTGAGGCACCTAGTGATGGGCTGGATCTTTCACCGTAACAATCTGAGCAGAAGGTGGTCACAGAGTGATACTATAAAAAATCTGGAGACATCTGGGATTTACCTCCTACAGCTTTCCAAAGAGTTCCACTGTTGAAGGGGCTGCAGGGCATAGGAATTGCTGACTCAAAAATCTGAGGATGTTCAACACATACACTGTAACTCTGGGGGGCTCTGGGTGTAAAGCAGTGCCTTGTGTACTCCACGTTTCTGTAGCTTATTACATGGAAGTGAAATAAGCTCCTCTGCTTTCTTTTAGAGACTTGCTTCTGGTCTCTCTGTCTGACTTGATTTAAAGTGATTTAAATCATCCTTGGTTTTGTTGTTTTGGTGTAAAGACTCTTTTTTGAGTAAGAAGGAAAACATGTATTGCAGCGCACAGGCTGAATTTAAGTGTTGCTACGTGTCTTGAAGTTGTGTCAGTGTGGTAGAGGCACAATCTGCTTTACTTTATGTGTTCCGGTGTAATTAAAAATAGAGTGGAATACATTGGCTTTAGCTTCTTGCATTTGTAGTGTGAAAACAAGCAAAATCCCGTAACCGAGTGTACCTGTCCTTTTGGCAGATGTTGCTGTGGTAGTTGCAAGATGCTCCTAGAGTATGTGATAAAGGTAATATAAAGGACGCTAGAAAAATAAAATACATTGATGTATTTAAGAAGGAGTGCTGTGGCATGAGGTAACCCCACCCTGCAGTGCCCGGCGGGGCGGCGAGGCTGGGTAGTGAATTGTAGCTGCAGCTGTAAGCAGCGCAGTGGACTTCGTTTTGGGGTCGTTGGTGTGGGGCAGTGGGAAGGCAGGAAGGCTTGGTCCCTGGATGGGGACCAGCTGACTCTTCCACAGCTGCTCTCCAGCTAAGCCTTTTGATCCTGGGCCTTCATATAGCATGTTTCTCACCTTTGGGGTCAGCTATTGTCGTCTAGCTGATGCGGCTTTATTTGTAGTTAGCTTGGTAGGGTCAGGGAGTTTGAGCCCAAGTACAGGCTGCATACATCTCTGAACTATTTTATAACTGCTTTTTGTTCGTCCTGAGTTTGTCTGTGCATGCAGATGCATGCTCTCTGCCTCCCCAGGGGAGTCTTCTGTGCTACAGAGTCCTGAACATACTTAATAATCTGATGTTAGGCTCAGGAAGCTTTGCCATGTTTGAACTCCATACTAGAACCTTCACGCGGCTCTAAGCTGTAAGATACTTTCTGTGTGGTTCAGAGAACCCCCAGAGCTGAGGTGTGATTCGTGCATGGGAGGTGGCTGTGTCTCCTTCATGTTTCTACTGCTTCAGCAAAAGACAAGGCTGCAGAGTCAGCAGTGCTCGCTGGCTGGTTTCCTGCCCTAGCTGAGGATTTGGAGGACATCACAGCCAAAACCACTCCAATTTCTGATCAGTCACGAGACATAGCGTTGGCATGGGAATGACACTTGAGTGCCAGTGGCCTCTTGTGGATGAAAAGCCACAGACTGGCCACCCGTGATGTTGCCATGGTCTGTCTGAGCTACTAGATCATCACATCTCTGGAAATGATAGCCAACAGCTGCTGAATTCAGCATCCAGGTTTGAATAGAAGAAAAACTGAGTTACTGAGAAGCACTGTGCCATTACTAGCCTGTGACTTAGGTCCTCTGTTTGAAACATAGAGCCAAACATGCTCAAAAAGGCCCTTGAGGCTTAGCTGTTGCGTTTTGTTACGTCCTGTGACTTGGAGGTGAAGACTCTAGTTTATGTAGCTCAACTAACTCACTGGTTTGGGATTCTTGTATTTCCTTAGGTACAACATCGATCCTGGCCTGTACTGTCCGTTTTTTTCTCTTGGGGCATGCATGGAAGGTTTGAACTCTTTGTTCAGTCAGCTTCTAGGAATCTCCCTTTATGCTGAACAGACCCAGAGAGGAGAAGTTTGGTCTGAAGATGTTCGAAAGCTGGTAAGTATTCTTGTTCCCAGCATCTGAACTGACGCAGGGAGGTTAGACAAGAGGGTGTGGTCCTGAGCCATGAGTCCAATTTTGGCTCTAAATTACTTGGGTACCTATCAAAAGCACAGACGAGCTGTCTAATTCTAGTTGAAGTTAGACCTTAAGGGCTTTTTACTCTCTCTGAGTGCCTTTTGTGTGCCTGCTGTTTTATGGCCTTTATGGTGTGTCTCTGTGTGAAGGGGGTGTTGTCACGAAAACACCCGCAAGACAGAAAGCAGTTGTAAATTAAAACAAAACGGGTTTATTGGTTCCCTTAACAGGTTCGGGGATGTTGGTTCAGGGATTTTTACACAGCACGGTCACTTACACAAACCGAGAGACGGCAGCTAAGGAAAGGTGGATTTCTAGGCACACCAGCCCGAATTGAAATCCAAATACCTCTCCCTTAGCAATGCAAACTGAGGACTGTTTACCGACAACCAGGGTAAAACGTATTTACAGTGGCACACCCTCCACTGTCTAATAGGAGAATCTCTCGCTTAATAATACAGAAAGGAAGTGTCTTACCAATACACTCAGCCAGCGTCTCAGCCTGAGGGGGAGAAAGGTGTCTCAATAAAATCCTCAGTCTGGTGTCCCAGGCCGAGGGGAGAAATTCTCTCTGCCTTGGCTCGTACTCCAAGGAGAACCGAGAAAAAACCTCTCCATGTCTTCTCCGACGAGACCCCCTTTATACCCGATCGAAATGTGTATTGTAGTCATTACCAGGAAACAAGACAGGATGCCTTTCCAACGGAGCTCAGACTTACAGGCGCCATCTCCCCGGGGGGTAGAGCCCCTTCTTTTGTGCAGGCAAAAGGGGGTGCTTACACCGCCCCGGGTGTGAATCCGCAGCAGTTCTCTGGTCAGGTGGCGTTGTACCTTCCAAGCTGTCCTGAATGGGCCCTGCTAGTTCTTGCAGGTGACTGTAGATGACTCGAATGCTCTAGGTGCATCTAGAGAATGCTCTAGTCATGCATCTTTGCCTCATTTTTTAATTCTGGTTCTCATCTTCGCTTTGACATTGGTTTTCCCATTTTTATATTTCTGCACTCTTTTTAGGGGAGGCTGGGAATAAGCACTCGGGCAATAATGTATTCAGCAGGTTCCTGGGTTCCTCTGTTGTCTCCCCTCCGTGCATTCACTGCCGCACATTCTGCACTGCTCTTCCCCCTGCAGCCTCCAGCAAGAGCTGCTGTTCTTCATAACCTGTGGGTCAGCTTAGAACCTCTCCTGGCGCTTTCGGGATTTATTTCTGCAGTGAATCAGCTGATGGTGCTGTTGACTTCTCAGAAGTCATTTACCGACTGTTAGCTTTTAATTCTAATCTGTGAATGGCTAGTTCTGAGTGAAATGCAAGGATGGCTGTAATTCACGGCAAAAGTTGTGAATCCAGCTAAAATTACCACCAGGTTCTACTTTGATTATTTGGGGTTTTTTAATTTGTTTTTTATTTATTATAAATCTTTGGATTAGAATACCGTGTCTTCGACTGACGTACCTTATCAGTGTTGTCATCATTTCACGTGGAAATGGTATTTTTTTTCTTCAGGCTGTAGTTCATGAAACTGAAGGTTTGCTGGGATACATCTACTGTGACTTCTTTCAGCGGCCTGATAAACCACATCAGGTAACGTTTGTGACCTGCTTTCAGCAGGGGTTTTATTTGAGTAATGGCTGCAGCATTAGGGCGTTTGTGTTCAGTGTAGATTTAGTAAAAGGTATCTCAATTTAAAATTAAACAGGGAAAGTCTGTAACTTCAAATATGGTTTTAGGTAAAATATTTTTGTGAGTAAGCTTTCATTTAAAAATGTCACCTGAGAGGCTGAACTCAGCCTCTTTGTTCTACAGAATGACAAGCGTTATGAAATGTCGTAGAACACTGTTTAGAGAAATGGGAGAAATTTAAAAACATATTTTCCTGTCTCCTGTGTACAAGTAAAACCAATCTAAAATCCACATACTCTCTAAAGGCAACAGCTATAATGACAACTAATATTTATTCAAAATTCTACTTAAAACTGTGGGTGGTTCCAGCTGTTGTGGCTCACCCAGTCACGCTGTCTAGTGCCAGTGTATTAACTGGCCGATGCAGTACACTAGATACTTCACCCTAGGAGCATCTGCAGTTACCACCTTCAGGGAGGTGGTAGGTGAACAAACTTGAAACCTGCATTAGTTTGATGTACCACTCTGTGCTGCTGACATTTCACAACATACTAGGAGTGTGTGCAGTATTTTATGAAGAAGTTACTGCTGAAGAATGAGGAGAGAACTTAATCTATAAATTAGGGATTTAGGGGATCAGTAAGTTTCTTTGAAATAGTAACATTTTTTAGAAAAATTGAGAAGTTTCGATAATTCTAAAACAAAAAGAAATTCTAAAAACAATAGTCTTTTCTTTTTGGATTAAAGTAGTTTCCTTATGAATATGAAGCAAACAATGACGATGGAGAAACAGTGTGCTGCTGTTGAACAGCACTGTTAATGGTCACTGAATTCAGCGTGGGGAACTGAGTACATGTTCAGGTGTGACCTAACAGGTCAATAATTCCATCAGTGTTGTGATGCCATTGCTGTAATGACGTGTATGTCCGTATGTTTGCTTTTATCTCGGAAAGGATTGTCACTTTACAGTTCGTGGAGGCAGGCGAAGGGAGGATGGAGAGTACCAGCTGCCTGTAGTTGTGCTTATGCTTAGCCTGCCGCAGTCGACAAGGGGTGTGCCAACGCTGCTAAGTCCCGGCATGATGGAGAATCTCTTCCATGAAATGGGGCATGCTATGCATTCTATGCTGGGAAGAACTCGGTACCAACATGTCACTGGTAAGAAAGTTGGAATAGGGATTTTTTTTTGTTTTAGTTAAATGTGTAATATCTAAAAGAAGGGAGTAGATTAATTAAAAATAAAAAAGAAGAAAGAAAAAACCTGGAAAAAAGAGGATGAACCAGAAATGATTGAGTCACGTTGATTCTTCTATATCTTTGGTGACTTGATAACGGATTCCCAACATCATTATCTAAAACCCAAATAAACAACACTCAAATATTCTTCTTCTCTGGTAAGAATTGGGCATTTGTATCACCTCTTTCTATAGTGCTGATATCTGTTCGAGTGGTGGTATCCACTCTTGCAAGTTCCCTTATGTGGAGTTTATAATAATGGAATAGTTGGAGGCTGGAAATTAAAGTGAGCTAGACTTGTACCTAGTGTAAAAGCACAGAGACTCCGGGGTTGGAAATGATTTAGGAAACTGAATTAAGGAAAGTGAGTAAATCAGGTCTTACAAAGAGCATACAGTGGCAACAGGGAGAATCTGAGAAGCCAGGCCTTTTCTACTTCTTTCTGATCAGAGCAAATTTGATAAATTAAAAACGTAATGTATTTGCACACATGATTAACTGGTAGGCGTTTTTATCCCGTGTAAGTGAACGTGAATGTATGTGGAAACACAGCCTAGGTACAGGAGTATCGCCTTTCTTCCCTGAGCCCCTCCTCTCCAGCAGTGGAAAGGAGAGTACGGGCTAGTGGCTGGCAGGCTGCGGTGGCACCCTGCGGTTGTGGTGACTGGGGCAGAGCCCTGTTCTGGCTGAAGCTGCATGGCATGCTGCTTTTCTTACCTGTGGACAGCTTGGTATATCGTCTTCTATAACAGCCTGCCAGACACCCATCTGCAGTAGACATTTATCATTAAAAAACCCCACCCGGTGAAAGAGGTGAAATTGCAGCTCCCCTGTCTGAAGGATGCTTTTTTATGTTGTACCGTTTTTCTATTATGATACAAAGGGGGAGTCCGTGGTAGAGTTCTGTGTCATCAGCACTGCACCCAGTGCAAAATACTCTTCCTTAAGTTTTCCACTTAAAGTGAAAATAGACTAGAGCTGTGTGTAAGTATGTCACTACAGGATGGTGTTAAAACAAATGAACGCTGTGTGTGACATTTCAGTGCAAAATCTGCATACTCCTCGGGATGGTTAAGTGCTTCCCCCCCGCCCCTTCCGCTCACGTGGCCTTGTTCATCTTGACCTCCAGGAGTACTGCTATGCCAAAGTAACTGTGCTGGTGGGTTTCTCCTCTTGTGGTCAGTCATACATGTCTGTATGACAGAGCCTTAAGGAGCAGGAAACGGCCAGAGTTGAGGCTCAGGCTTTTCTTGAGCCCCAATGTATGGTTTCAGCACTGCCTTAGCCTCGGGCTGCCCTGCATCCCAGGGGACTTCACTCCAGATCTGTAACGGCAAAAGCAGAGCTGGAGGTCAGACATGTTTCTGCAGAGGACTTGTTTTTTTATGGTTTGGAATGTGTGACAGTCAAATGGCTCATCCCAGGGATACCGGTTAGGGACCATCAGCTGTCGTGAGGTACTAGGGTGGCAGAGTGTGGAATCAAGATAACTACGGTCTACTGTGAGAACAAAAAAATTGACATTCCAGTTGAGATGCCCTGAGTATTTGTTTGGCATCTTTCCTGCTCTCCGCTGCCTCCTTTTTCTGATTAACATTCCCCAATATGCAGGAACCCACTGTGCTGCTGATTGGGTTCAAAGCTTGGATGAGACTGTACATTTTTTACTTAAGATGTGCTGCTTTTTAAGTTAATCCGTCATTATACTGTGTGTATTTATTGTTTAATTCATGTGTGCGTGTATGATTTGTTTAAAACCTAACTTGTATTTCATTTTATTTATCGTGCCGTAGAGAATATCCTCATTTATTTTACAGGAGGACTATCATCCCCAATAACTGCCCAATCTTTTACCTTTCTGACTTCCAGATAATGTAGTTTTCAGGAGTCTCTTCAATGGTTATCAAACGAATTCTGTTACTTTATTAAGGAGCACCGAGAAAGCATAAATGGCTGGGGAACCTCGGTGTAGTTCTGCAGGCAATTGCCTCGGGACCTGCTTTATTTTAGCCTTTGTAAAAGTGATTTCCAAACAATGCCAACAAAAAGAGACTCTAGTAATGAAATGTGATGACACGAAAGAAGGATTGAGGTATTGTGTAAGAACTGAACATCTGGATTCTGCATTGTTAGAAGTGAAATGCAGTTCAGAGCTACGCAGTGCAGATGATGTGTTTGGGGAGTACAGAGAGAATTTATGCTGTGAAATGGGTATTGCAGCAGCGGTGGAGGAGCAGAAGAAATGTGTTAATGCAGAACTACACGTAGCCAATGTGTCTGTGGAAAGGGCCAGGATGACTGGATATTTCATCCGAGGTGTATCTAACAGCAATAGCTGTGAGAATGGTTAAGGATGATACCGGTGAAACCATGTGGGCACGGTTTTGTGTCTACTCTGAAGGTGAATTCAAACTGAGGCACGTGCAGAGAAGAGCTACAATGGAGAGACTTTTAAAAGACTTTATCTTGCCTTCGAATCATGGTGGCTGAGAGAGGATACAGTATCTCTCAACTTAGGAGGTAAAAAACAGTGTGGGAAATGCTATTTATACTCAGGAGCAGAATTGGTCTGTAAATACTGAGCATAAACATTATTAATTCAGACTAAAAATTAGATAAAGATTTGTAAACATCAAAGGAGTGATTTTAAAAAACACTCTTCGAAATGTCATAGTAGAAGCAAAACCCACACATTTCAGACTAGTTTTGAGTGTCGGCATTGTCTCTAGCAGAGAGGGGTAGAAGGGGTGACCAGTGGGTCCTTCTTTAAAGAAACAACTTTATACGTCCCTAACTTTAATATAAAAATTAGAAATGCCGCTTTGATTTGGTGATGTGTTCTGCTTCTCAATAGCTTCCATTGTGTAAGGTGCTGGTAAAGATTAGAGTAAATAAAGTTTTGGGGGAAATGCTTTTTGAAAACAGTACCTGCTAAGATATGACCTCATTTCGCTTCCGGAGAACGTGTCCTCAATCCGTGAGCGTGTTCCTTGGGTGAATGACGTGGTGTTACAAAGCAAGGTGAATGTAAAGCATAAGTAAGCTCAGCAAAGAGATGGAAGCTAAAAATTGTAACTGTGAATGGGATTAAGGCACAGTTTTATTTACACTGTAGTTTGGTTTAGGTTTAGGACACTTAAATAGATTTGGTGTTTCATGTCGGGCCACTCTGACTGAGGTCTGGTTTAGTTTATAAAGGGTGTGATCCAGCGCTTTCATGGCCTCACCCAGCTGTTCAAATATTGTGTTTTACTTTGTGATTTATAGTAAAATGTAGTAGGATTATAGTGAAGCTTTTCTGGCATTAGGTACAATAATGCTATGGAAATAAAATAGTGACTTAATAAATGAAAGAACATTAAAGTTCACCAAAAGTCCAAGCCGAAAGCTGCAAAACCTTTTGGGAAGAGTTAACTATTAGTGTTAATGACAATAGCGAATACTAATGTGTACAATTCTTTTACCTCTAGGAACCAGATGTCCTACTGATTTTGCCGAAGTGCCCTCAATTCTGATGGAATACTTTGCAAATGACTATCGAGTGGTTAACCAGTTTGCAAGGCATTACAAAACGGGACAGGTAGGGAAAATTAATAGTAAAACATTGAAAATAGGAATAAGTATATTCGCGAAAAAGAACCACATTTTCATGTGTTATTTGTTAATAATGTTTAAAGTAGAAATAAAAAGCGGATAGAAAATATTTTAATATTAAAATTTCAATTATTCAGGAAAAAAGTTAATATTCTTAATGCAGAAAAGGGAAATATAATCTCTGGAAGAACACCAGATCCTTATTTCCAAGGTTCCAATTACAGATTTAAAACCTTCAAGCTTTTTTTTCCCTAC
>NW_010398182.1:98540-100385 GCF_000710305.1 Buceros rhinoceros silvestris | reverse complement strand
CTACAAAGATGGTATATTGTTATGTGGAATGTTTTAGTTTAATTACAGTTATGTCGAAAATAGGGGCTCATCATTGAACTGTCTAAAGTCTGTCTTGAAATACAGCTCAGGCACCCAAGCATGGAACTAAATGGAAGTGGTCAGCAGACCACAGTCTCCTTGAAACCTGGGAGTTAAAAGAACTTGGTTCAGGAGCGTTCGTGGTTTGTCCGTTTGAGTCCACATACCGAAATCCTGCTTTCTGAGTAGCGTTTAAACCTGGTTGCCTACGAGTTCAGAGAGCTGGACTAGAACACCTGGAAGGGCTTGGTGACACATTATTGATGGCTTTGTACTTCCAAAACGGCTTAACAAACCTAAACCATGGTTAGGTGCAGTGCGAAAGCTCGGAACCAGACGCTCTGTCCCATCTGGCATTTCCCTAAACTCCTTCTCTTTACGGGTGCTGAAATCTCACCTTTCAGAGAGCAGTTGAGAGGGGTTTAGTGTAGCAGTGCAGTCTTGAAGGGATTCAGCAAGAACGGATTATGCTGGAAGATGAGGAAAAGAGCCTGAAACTGCTGTGTGGCTTTTGAGGGCTTTAGGCTGCTTACTTATAATTGCTTTTTTAGAAGTCTAGAATGCATTTTTCAGCCATTACCCAACGTATATAAATACGCTTTTGCTTATGTTGGTTCATCTGAGCTAGTTTTAAGAATTTGCTATCAGATTTCTGTAGCTGTCATTTAAATACAAATAGACTGAAGTAATATTTTCTGTTCTTGAAATGTAGTGATCCAGCAATTCCTTTTTCCTGCTGTGTGTACGTTACAAAGTACTTGGAATAGAAAATCCCAGCTCTCTTTTTTTTGCAGCTTCACCAACAGCCTTTTGGGGCTTATATTTTCTGTGGTTATTCCCTGGCTGGTTTTCTCAGTGTGCAAATAGAAATTTGAACCAACATTTTCTTCTCCAGTTTTTTAGTTACTTGAAAGAAAAATTACTCCACTTTGCCTCCTCTTCCAGGGGAAGTGAGGAAGGTGGGTGAGACAGTTAAAATGTGGTATTTGTAAAACCATTTCATCCAAACGTTGTTTAGTACAAAAATTTCCATTGTGTCTTTTGATGAATACAGAGACTGAGCTTTTCTGTGCGAGAAGGATCTTTCTTGCAACAACTGCACAAACGTAACTCTGCTGTATGTTGGCGGTGCAGAGGGTTTGTCACCGAGCTAGCTTGTGAGAAGGCAGTGCAGAGGATTTGAGAAAGCATCCTTAATCCTTCCTGTGGCATTGCTGCATCTGTGCTGCAGGCTTGGCGGGCAGGTTATCGGTGGTGTCACTTTTAACACTCCTTCTGAAGATAATTATATCACAAAAACTTGGTAGCATCGTCTCAGCTCATGATTGTCCTTGCTGTGAAAGCCAGTTGTGAAGGACTGGTCCTGGGGATCCTCTCTTAAGATTGGTGCTTATGGGAAGGGCAGGGGACAGAGGTGTTATTGTCATTCTTAAAACAGCTGAACTGTGGAAAACTGGTTTTTAGTAGCATTGCAGAGAGAGGTTTTGGTGGACAGACCTTCAAAGGTGAGAACGCATTATGCGTGTGGATGTGGATCGCAAGGATCTGGTCCAAAACAACCTGAAGTTTATCGAAAGTGTTTCTCTGTTTGCTGTACGTGTTGGATGGTTGTGCTGTTGAGAAGTGAAAAAGCTTCAAGGCTCTTCTGGCAAAAGAACTGTGAATTTAATGTAAAAAGCTGGCCAGCACAAAAATACTTTTTCCAAGAAAGTAGCAAGCCTAATTTTCCTTTCATCTTAAAAATAACTCAAAACAGAAAATCCTTGAACAACACCAACAAAAAAA
>NW_010398182.1:94731-98427 GCF_000710305.1 Buceros rhinoceros silvestris | reverse complement strand
GTGAGTGAGTTACTAAAGCTGAATTGCGCGGGTCGGCTCGTGAAGTCAGGCGGTACCAAGGGCGGTCCTGCCGGGGCTGGAGCAGGCAGGCTGGGCTGTGTAGCGTTCCGTGCCGCTGGGTGCGTTTGTTTCATTTCAGCTGTTCAGTGCACAGATCATGTGGTAGGTCTGTCGAGCTACATGATTTTAAGCTTCTATGTCTTTGGAGGCTCTTTTGAACAAAGGCCAGTATTTCAGCTGTTCCCGTTTGAACTGGCTTCATTGTTCGCAGAGTTGGAATGACAAAGGCAGTGTAGTATGAGCCCGATCACAGGGATAAGCCTGCAGATAGTAAGCAGCAATACTGTGTGGTGGTTATTGCACAGCAGCAGCTGAGCGTGCTGTGGAACATGGGAATTCTGTTCTTTTAGCCACCGGGGCAAAGCTGCTGAAAAATCCATGCCAAGATCTTGAAAGTTGCCTAATGTAGAGGGATGGAAAAGTGGAACCCGAAACAAAGCATGCTGTGTTTAAATTTAAAAAAAGGAATGGTTATTCAATTAACATAGTTTTAGCCAAAGCTCTGTGAAGTCTTTCTTTTAGAAGGAAGACTTTGTTCTTCACTCCTCTGCCTCTTAAGGGGCTGTATGAGGTTGTAATGGAGCAAGAAGAAATAGTTTCTATTGCCTGAAACTCGAGTACATTCAAGACTTCAGCGCACTGTATGCATGACATTCAAAGAAACAACCTTTGGAGAGGAGTGGTGAGCTCTGAAAAACCCTCCTGAGTCTAATTTCAGTTCCTTGGAATCTCAAATTTTAAAATCCCAAAGGTGCTTTGGGAAAAATAAATGATCTCCTTGTTACCATTCTTTCAATGTAATTTAATTTTGGCAGTTAGTTTTTCTGGTGCCAAATTCTGCTTGGCTCGTGCATGGTGATCACAACACAATCTTTGAGCCAGATCAGTAGTGCTGATAGATTTGAACAGGAGAACATCTGTGTCTTCCTCCTGCCTTTTTGTCAGTAGGTATTATCATAAGAATGGTTTGTAATTTCCTGTTGATTTTAATCTGCTGAAACAGTAGAGCTGGATCTTCAGGGCAGAGTAGATCTATGATATTCATATGGCCACAAGGAAAGATAAGGTTTTCTTGGAGGCTCTTAGTATTACCTGCCTTTTACGTGGTCTCTGGAAGGTGGTGCTGTGGCATCTCCCGCACAACGAGCTTTTAGTACATTGTCAACGATCTGCACCTCCCCTTGGCAGCTGATCTAGAAGAGGACAGATGCTGGTGGCAGAGTTGAGGAAGAACCGGGTGAATGCAGAGGCTGCCCTTTCAGCAGTCTTCGCTGAAGTCTGGTGTTCACTAGGCTGAGGTCAGGTATTTGCAGTCAGGAAAAAGAAGGCAAGACTCTCGTGGGGAGAGTCTGTAAGGAACACTTAGCTCTGAATTAAGGATTAAACCTGCTTCAGTTGTTTCTTGAGCAGGGCTGGCTGTGACCAGCTCTCCCAGGGAGCAAACGAAGGCTGTCTGCATCACCGCACCTTGCTGCTCTGTGCCCCAGTGAACTGCACACTCGCATTCCCAGCTGGAGATCTGCGGGGCTGTGGTTTACCAAAATGCTGGTTGGAAAAGCCTTTAGTACCTTTTGTTCCATTTATTTTGTGTACTAGCTGAAAGCCCGTATGCCTAACTTCCTGTTCCCATCATCTAATGTAGTTGAAATATAAAACTGAAAATCCATTATGTTGCAAGAGCTGGTTTGACCTCACTGGTAGGAGTGCTCTTGGCTTTAACATTCTTAAATTATAACTGTGTAAAATACACGTATCTTCTGCTACCAAGCTTTTGGATGTTCCACTTTTTAAACACTGACAAATCACAATTTAAGAGTTCCCTTCCAGTTTTCTCATTTGCCTCTTGCCTTAATAACTTTTTTACATAATTAACTAGTATTTTAAAAAATTCTAAATTCAGTATAGAATTTAAAGATAGTTCAGCTACTAACATCTTTATTACTATGGTTAACTGCCCATTTACTCTAGTAGTCTAAAATTGTGGTGTTTTTTTGGGGGGGTGGGTGGGGGAGAAGGGTAAATACTGGCCTAACAAGGACATGAACTATGTTCGTTGGTTCATTTCTCTGTGTTGAAATTTAACAGCTGTGCACAGTTATGACTGGCAAAATAGTGATTGTTGTTGTATCTTGTTCTTGACCCAGCTAGGATTTGTCTTGGAGAAGAGGATATAAGCCTTGGCAAGCTACTGCATAAAACCACTGTGCAACTTGAGAATTTTTGTTATCTGCTTTAACTTCCTAGTCCACAGAGTTAATTGTCAACATTTTCCTCGCTTCTGTGTAACTTCTCTGGAGTGGAATTTTTATTCTGTGAAGATTAGCATTGTTTGTGTTGAAGTCATACCATTTGCACAGAATCTAACCATATGTCTCTGCCATCAGGATATGTAGGCTTTTCATGTATTATTTCTTAAACACTTCAACACACTGTAGAAGCGTAGGTACACTTTTAGAGGTCGGTTAATACCAAACATCTGTATTACATTGTAGAACGTGTAGAAACTGTCACAGTATTTTGGTAAGAACCCTGTTATTTTAACCATATTTAATATGTTCAGCTAATAAAACTGCTGGCAAAAGTAAGAAAAACATCTACTGAAAAGCTTCAGGAAGCAGCGGAAGAAATGTAAGGTCAAACATTCGTATACAGATAGTCTTAAAAATCTGACATTAAGAAGTCTTTGGCTGTACTTGTAGACATTTGGATAGAAAGTCCAAAAGAGTTTGCTTAGTGACTTGAAAAGTGTGTCTGACGTTCAGCCTGTGGTGGCACAGGTCGTTTTATTGCCGTACATGTGGAATAGATTCAACTTTGGTAAGAATTTGGAAGGGTAGGTCTTTGCTGTTCAGTATGACCTAACATTTTTCTGTGGGTTAGGGTAGAAGGCCTGATGCTGTCCCAGCTGAAGTCATGAACAACCTGCCAATTCAATGGGAGTTAAGGGAGTTAAGTGTAAATCTGTGCTCAGAGACCCGCAGGAGAATCACCAGCTTGCGAAGATCAGCCAGGATGATCTGGGAGCACTTTAACTGCCCCATCTGTTCTTTATCTCTAAGGACAGTCACATTATTTTTTAACAGGTTTATAAGGGAACATGTGATCGTAGAAAAACAAACACTGAGGCGCAGTGATTTCTTGATTGCTGTGTAAATTACTGCCAGTATCTTAATTGCCCATTTAATGATTTGTTTAGCAAATAAGATTTCCTTCCTCAATGCAAAGCACTTCAAATATGCTTCTATTACCACCAAGAATCTTTTTTTTTCATCTTCAGCATTTTCTACTAGTAATCTTACTATTTACAAATATACAACAATTCTAAATGTGTTCTGACTTTTTTGTTGTTCAAGCCACTACCAAAAAACATGGTGTCAAGACTATGTGAGTCAAAAAAAGTGTGTGCTGCAGCTGATATGCAACTCCAGGTATGTTCTGTGCGTTCTGGTCTCTACTCTCTATTCAGAACTTACATATTTTAATTCTTAGAATTTTAACAAATTTTTATTTTAATGTAGACACACCATCTAACTGTATGCAAGTTAGTGAAAATTAATTAATTTTTATATTAATTTTGGTGTTTGTTTTTGTGAACGTATTCTGTGCTGTCTGCTTAAAGCTGAAGTCTGAATCTGT
>NW_010398182.1:85161-94646 GCF_000710305.1 Buceros rhinoceros silvestris | reverse complement strand
GTAGGGAAATACCATTAAAACCACGGCTTTTAAGAGTGGTTGGAGTATCAGAATTCCCAAAAGTGGTTTGAGTACGTCAGTTAACAGAATCATCCAGGGAGAACTTGCAGCAGAGGAAGCACTGAGTGCCTGTGGGTCGTATAGCAGGACTCAGGGGTACAGGGCACCTCAGTAGAATCAAACCAGCTTTTTTCTTTACCAGAATGTGGTTTGAGCTCCTTGTCTTCTGCAGCTCCTGGGTGAAAGTGGCGATTTGTTACTGCCACCAAAATTGGCAGCTGAGCTGTAAGGCCGTAAGGCTTCTTTGGCATGTGTGAGGAGCAGGAATTAAATTAATAAACCTTTATTTCTGTGAGTAAATGTGATCAGTCAGTCATTCCCATAAACATACTGTCAGTGTTGCTTTTCTTCAGAGGGAGTAAAGGGAATTAGGGTTCTATCTCAGATGGGTATTCAGGTTTTTTCAGTTCTTGGATGTGAACAGTTGCATCAGCATCCAGCCAAGTTTTTTACAGTGAGAGGTTGGCTGCGTTTAGTACGCTACAAACTTCTGCTGGGTGATTTTTGTGATTTCATTTCCTTCTTTGTTTTTACTTAACCCAGAAGCATGTATTTTTCTTTTTACAGTTGACCCAGTGTTGAGGTGAGATAATTCTGCTAGTAACATCATAAAGGGTAGTAATTATTTCTGAGATGTGGAAGGAAATAAATCTAGAGATCAGATTTTTGTAATTCTTCACTTTGAAAAAAGCTCAGATGGTTGCAGCCGTATCCACAAGCATGAGTTGTGCTGGTTAACTGAAGCTGATTTTGAAGAACAGCTTAGTTAAATATTTGCAGTTTGCTCTGTGCAGTTATTTACAGCGATTGAAAAGGGCAGGCTGGATGGGGCTTTGAGCAGCCAGGTCTGGTGAAGGTGTCCCTGCAGGAGAGGTTGGAACTAGGTGATCTTCAAAGTTTCTTTCCCACCCAAACCATTGTCTGATCCTGTGAAGACTCTGTATTTTAGAAGGCGGCTTATTCAGAGAGAGCAAGCACGGTCCTTTAGAAACAGTCACAATTTTGTTGAAAGTGTGTGTGGTATCCAGCCCAAATAAAATAAATGCTGAACTCTGAGAATTACTGAAGAGTTCAGAATAGCACTCTGCCCAAGTTTCTTAATACAGAATCTTTTCACAGGTTGGGGTGTTGTTTTTTATTTGAATCATGTAAAACATGTATTCCCCATAGAATAGCTTTTTCTCCGTAAAATTTCTGCCTTTTGTGGTTATAATTCTTAAAACAGCGTGTTTCTGTCACTGGGAATGGTATTGCAGTGTCCCTGGGTGTGACTGGCCTGAATCTCTAGGCAGATTGCTTGCTTCATCCCTTCCACAAGAGCTTTTTGAGGCTCCCTCCCATCAGTTTTCCGATGAAATGTGCCAGTCACGGGATGACCTGGCCTGGATTCTTGGGCTTAAATATCAGGATCCACCAAACTTCTCAGACATATCTTGCGTTGCACAGCAGTGGGTGTCCTCTCCTTTTGTCTCTCCTGCACTTCTACAGGTTAGGAAGTCTTCAGAGTAAAAAAAATAAGTGCTGTGGGTTTTTTCAGTGATGGCATGCGCTGCTGCGGCACTCTCTTCTGTCCATGCCCGTCTCGTGTTTGCTGTTGAGGTGCCAGATACTCCACTCTGCTATTTCTGCTTGAAAAGTCTTTTTATTAGTGATGCTTTCCTCATCTCCAGACCCCTCAGTAATTTAGTCACGCTGCTGTGTTCTGCTGTAGTTCACAGAATGGCCGATGAACCAGCCCTTAGCTCTGGCAAAACAGCCTCCTGGTGCCTGGCTGAGCTTACACCGCAGCAATGGAGTGCTCTGATTGCGAGAGCTGAAATAAAGGAAGCGTCTGCCTTAGAGCCGCACTGCTCGAGTGCTCTGGCAGGGGCTCCGGGGCACCAGCAGCTGCACACGGAGGCGTGCAGCTTCGTGTGTTCCTGCTGGGCTGTACCTTGCCCCAGAAGGCGCGAGGTGGCCTCATGGCTGCATACCCATGTCCTGGAATAGCTTGTTTTGCTGCGTCCACTCAAATGTCTTTAAGTCTTTTTATTAAATCTAATTTAAAACATTCTTTTTTGAAAAGGGGAATTGCTGGAGGGCTTTTGTCGCGAAAGTAGGAATGGACAACGTGACAGAGACTAATGGACTGCACTCACATAGCAAGCATGAAGCAGACAAATTTATTAAATGAGCCAACCTCTTTTATACTGTTTGCTTCTGATCACACATGTTGTAATTGGATAGCTACAATGTTCAGGCGCTCAAACGCATCTGTTAACTGGTTACATGCCACCCAGCACACATCTTCCTTAACGAGCAGCTTCATTAAACACAGCTCCCTTATCTCTTACTTGTTTTTAATCTTCGTCCTTGGCAGTTTCTATTCTTGCCAGTTGTTTAACTTTTCCCACCCCAACAGGCTTTAGCAACAAGTCTTAATTTTATTTTAAAATGCAGATAATTTAGTACTGCCAGTGCTCCAGTGCCTAAACACTGACATAGGTCAGATGGTGGTGGTTGGTGTGCTCCAAAACCCTGTTCCTCTCCTTGTACGTTGTACTAAAAATAGAAGGTTTACGAACCCATATATATGTCAGCTCTTCCCTCCTGCTCCCCCTATTTCTATTTCTTCTTTTCTATTTGTCTTTCTTGGTTGTCAAATGCCAATGCCATGTGCCAAAGACAAAAACGTATTTTATCTCTTCAGGTATTTTATGCTGCCTTGGACCAAATCTACCATGGGAAACATCCTCTGGAAAAGTCAACCACGGAAATTTTAAAGGAGACACAGGAGAAAGTTTACGGATTGCCATATGTACCTAATACAGTGAGTAGAAACCTCCGGGCTGTAGAAGCTCCGCCGTTTCTTGGATAGCACATTAACAGCCCTACCTCTCCCTGCCCCTTGCCCTGCACTCTCACGTACTTACTGTGGTATGGTTATGTGGAAAGCATTTTCTTTTTTTCAGCCACTTTAACTGAGAGAGTGGGGTGTTGGAAATTGTCACCTGAAATTCAAGATGTAGTTAATGCACCTGGTTTTGTACAGGGGTAATCCCGTCATGCTGAACTTGATTATTTTTTGTTTGCTCACTAAAGAAGGCACTGGAAACAGTACCTTGGGCAGAGGGTTTATTGTAGCTTTGCAAATCACTGTTTGTTTGTAAAAGGCATCAAACCTCTGTGCTCTAGGGTGATGTTTGTGTGCTGTCAGTGTCAGCACGTGAGAGCGAGACACTGTGAAGCAGGACTCGGACGTGAGGTTTTCTCACTGTGCTGCTGTGACCTTTGGCGTGTCACTCATCATCCTTTCCTGTGGTGTTTCCTGGAAGTGTTACAGCCCCGAGTTCTGCTGCGCTGGGTGGGTTTAGTCTTCATTGAGACTCATCGTGCAGTTTGTTCTGTATGTCATGTGACGTCCAGCGGTGCAGTTTGTTCCGTACGACGTGTGACGTCCAGCGGTGCAGTTTGTTCCGTACGTCGTGTGACGTCCAGCGGTGCAGTTTGTTCTGTATGTCGTGTGACGTCCAGCGGTGCAGTTTGTTCCGTACGACGTGTGACGTCCAGCGGTGCAGTTTGTTCCGTACGACGTGTGACGTCCAGCGGTGCAGTTTGCATAGGTGATGTCACGGGATTTCCTGGGTCGCGTGGAGCTGAACTCCCAGCCAGAGCATGGCCCGAATCACCGTTTGACACTTTGGTCACAGTAGCCAGGTCCTTCCTCTGCTTTCTGCCTCTCGGGAAAGGTAGTTTTTTCCTTAGCAAAAATGTGATTTCTGTTCTCTGAGAAGGGTTTTAGGAGATCCACGCTGCAGACCTGTCCTCAGCAAAACTGTGCTGCCTCTGCGGGCCTGGCAGAGCCAGAGGAGCAGAAGTAAGAGTCTTCAGAGTACAATGTCTGACTCTGCAGCGGGTTTGAGTGGTGTTTTACACCGTTCCTCCGCAGGTGTTAGATATCCAGTGAGTGGAACACTTCCCTGCTTTGAGTTACCCTGCGTTTTCTGTTCCATTTGAAATATTCTTTATTTAGCTGTTGCCTTCAAAAGAGGGTAACAGCTTGTAATAAGCACAGCCTCGGTAGGAAGAGACAGCAAGAGGACTTGTGAATTGTCGTGAAGTCTATGTTCTTTCCATTTAGCGAACGTAGATTTAGTGTGTCCAGTCGAGAACTGTAATACGATTGAAATGTCAGTGACACTCGGTGACAATTACGTGAGAAGAAGGTTAGCACGCCATAGGGTACTTAATGTCTGTAATTTGTCTTGCTGCCCTTTGCTGCTCTTTCTCCTGAACTTAAGATATGTTTGGAGTTTAATCTGTAGTCCAGATTAAAAGAAAAAAAGTCCTGGAAGTAAAAGGCATTTTTTGGTTTTTAAGTGAAGAGATTATATTCCTTCCTTTCAGAGCTAGACATTGAAACATAGTGAGAGAGACTTCCTCTGTCATTTGACATATGCAGCTGGCAGAGAAAACAGTGTATTCTGATTATTCGGATTTCAGGTGCTCTCTGTAGGTTGAGGTTCACTTATGAATTGCTGGGTCAGGATTATATATCTTAAGGTAGTGGTGTTGGTAAAAGAAATCCTTTCTTCGTGAAGACCTTAATGGTATTAATGTGATTTTCTCTAGTAGCATGGTCTGTCGGGGCTGCACAGGCACCCGTTATTACCTCCTCCTGATACACCGTAATTCCCTCGTACTGCTCTTGACAGGCGAGCAAACCTAGTGCAGCTACTCTGCGTGCTCTTGGGCTTCAGCCCCGTTGTGCGGACTCATTTTCTGAAGTAGACCCACAGCATGTGTCTTCAGCAGAGGAATTTCTGCCTTTCGGAGGCACGGCTCAGATAATGGGACGATTGGTATGAGTCTTTTTGTTACACCGCTTTCAGAATGAGGCACCTGAACTACACCTGATAGTAAGGTAACCGCTGCTGTCCCTGTGTGGGGATTCCAGTTTTAAGGTAAACCAAAGCGTCATCCTCAGCAAATATCATGTCTTCTGTGCCAACAGACGGAGGGATAGCAGGAGGAAAACCCCACTGACGTCTGTATTTGCCATTCCGGTAGGTTTTACAGTCCTTGGGGCCGCTGGCACTGCGTGCAGTGACATTTGCATTGGACAGTCACAAAAGCTAGTGCTGCATGCAAGGAGGAACGGAGCAGACTGTAGACAGATGGACGTACAGCGAGACAGCACTCCATGAGACTGTTCTCCTGAAGAATGCCAGTCTCAGTTTCTGGCCAGCCGTTGCTTGTCTGTTCAAAGTACATCAGGATGGCTGCTGGCTCCGGGAGGATGAAATTCCGCCTGGATTTCTTTGCTCTGTTACAAAATCCAGAAGCTGACAGCTCCAGGCAGGGGACAAGGAAAAACTTCTGCCTGTTTTTGTAGTGTCTGGTGGTTTTGTTGCCAGAGGAGATTTGTTGTTGCTATTTATTTGTTATTTGTTGCTGAGTTTGAAAAATGAATAGAAGTTTTGAGCAGGCTGGATTCTTGGCCCCTTGCGATGCCTTTGAAAAGCAGTCTGTCTTCATTTTGACTCTTCAAGGAAGCGAGATACACCAAGTAATAGTGACCACACATTTTCTTGCCCTTTCTTCCTGAATGTAATTGGTGCCAAAATCTGTGCACTCTGGGGGATTCAGCACTCTGCTTTTACTCCCAGCTTCGCTTCAAATTGTAGCTTATTTCTCGTCTCTTGTGCAGCCAGATTCCATTTCCCGTGGCCTGCCTTGCAGCTGATAACACTGTCTGCTTTTAGCGAGTCTCCCCTGGTCTCGTCTACCTCTGGCTCCAGAATGCCCAGAGAGACTTTTTGAAAAGTAGCAGGTGACCCTTTGATCAACCTGAGACATGATCAAAGTGTCTCTCCATGATCTGCTGCTTAGTCCCCTGCCTGTCCCCCAAGCTCAGACTCGAAAACTACTCTCCTGTGAGACAGTCATCAAAACTTAAGGATATGCCATTATTAGTCCTGCGCCAAACATAATAATCCCTATCTCCTGCTGTGGGTTTGGGCTCGGTATCCTAAGAGAAAACGAGACACGGGGTAGGCAGGCTGTGCAGCGGTAGTGGAGGTTGCAGGCTCCCACAGTGACAGGACAGAGCTCCCAGTAACGATGTGGTTTTACAGTAAGCACCAGCTGCCTGAATCATCATACCGGAATTTTCTTTGTGAAATATTGACTTAGTTTGAATTACTGATTCTTACTTTCAAAAAAATATTATGGACTTACATATTAATTGTCTGTCCCAGTAACCCTTCTCTGTTCTAATCTGGAATTTTGGTGGGGGCTGCTGGTTTGACTTGTGACTGTGAGGAAGAATGGTTTTGAAGAGTGAGGCCTGGGGAGTCTGTGTTCTTTTTTAGATTGCTGCCAAACAGCCCCTTCTGCAGTTTTTAGAAGTGCGTGGCCTTCCGGTAAGCTTTTCTCCCAGGAACAGAACAATTTCTTGTGTGGTGCTTGAAGACAAAGTGCAGTGTTGGAATTAACCCCCCTAATCGTTATAATTACAGTTGATAGGAGGGAGCATGTTGGTGTGTAGGGAGGCTTTTGATATTTTTGGAACACTTAAATAATTTGCTAAATGGCTTTTTGCTCTAGCATGTGAATTAATTACATTTAGGTCAGAAGGACCACCTCTGCTGGTGCCCTAACACTTGCATCAGGTTCCAGGTTTAATTGTACTTCTGTGCTTTTGTCCAGAGCGCAGGTTTCTTTGGCAGCACAAGAACTTTTTACTGGCATGTGGTTGCTCGTGGTTGGAGAGACCAAAACACCTGTGAGACCAAATGTGTTAGCCAGCCAAGTTTGCCAATAGAAAACAAGGCAGGGATTGTTAGAGATACCCTAGAGGAAAGAAGTACAGGAAAAATGGTGTATCACCAGTGTGGTTCTTAAGCCTTTCTTCTTCCTGCAGCTGGGGGGACTCTGCCCGGACAGGGATCCTGACCTCAGAAAGCTCCACCTCGGTCCTTGTCTTAACTTGCTGGGATTGTGTGTCATGTTCCCAGTAAAGGAAATCGGTGGCGGAGATGCAAACTACCATCTGGAGTGCTGGCTCAGGGAGGCCGTTAGGCACTGCCAGAAGACGTGCCTTGCCATGGGTGCCGAGAGCACAAGGATTTCACAAACGGCGCCCTGGAAGGTTGATCAGCGGAAGAGGAGTTGGTGTCGTTAAAGAGAACTAGCTTCTTTGCGGAGAGGAAATCATTCCAGCATCACATGTTGGTACCATGTGCTAAGCTCCCTTTCTATTTTGTTAACACCTGAGAGCAGAAGAGCAGCTGTACGCCTCTTTTTCCTGCTCAGGAGCCTTTTCTTAGGAGTTTGAAAGTGACCTGACCTCATGCTTAGGTGTGTTATGTAGGCCAGAAGCCAAAAATGCAGACGATGTGGTTCCTAAAGTTCTCTACCACCCTCTTGTACTGATCATGACTGCTGTCAGCGGTGGTGCCACCGTGAAGAGGAGGATCGTTTTTAACTGGCCTGTACCTCAGCCTGCTGAGGGCTGGCTGACGCCTTGGGTGAAGTATCTCATCACTGGATCTGCCCTCGGTGGTGGTGTGGATTTCTTGTTAGGTCTGTGGAGTGACTGCTGATGTGTAGTTATAACTCCAGTCCAGTATAGTATTTCATGTGAATACCAATAACACCATATAAAAGAACAAATGGTCAGACTGGGCAAGTGATGAGGCAGCTGTCTTAAAATAAATAAGCGATAACCCTTAACCTCTGAAGGTAAAAGGGAGTTTGAATTCTGAGAACTACTCAAGTGGTGAACATAAGTCTTGGAATTTTTGGTAAGGAAAGCTAAATAGTGGCTGCCTATTAAATTTTAACCTGTGATTTCACTTTGTATTTATTTTATCTAAAATCTTCCCAGATATGTCTAATGTAACCAGCGTAACCTTAGAACCTAAGCCAAACTGAAAGCCGGCTTACAGGAAATGAAGAACAGCTGAAAGGTCCAACTGATGCTCTTGGCAAAGAACTTTTAAATGTCCAATGCTGGGTTGAGGCTGAGGGAGTAAAATTTATGGTGCTAAGCAATAAGATGCTGAAAAGAACTGAATGAGAGGAAAAGCCTGTACATCTGAATATCTGAGAAAAGGAGGTTATTAGAAAAGCAGAAGCAGTATATAACAAGTGTGAATAACAGAAGACAGGATAAGCTCTAATGGGCCAAAAGTAAAATTGTGGGAGTTTAGAGCAGCTTAAAAACCAATAATGATTATAAACAATGCAGCAGAAAGAGGAGCACTGCCGGTTACGTGCTGGAATGGGAAAATAACTAAGTGTGATGGTTCAAAAGGTGCGTGGTAGGTATCAGAGACACAAACTATCCTGATGCAAAAAAAGATCTGGTAATAAGGGACCAAGCCCTTTAAAGACCCTATTAAGATATTAAAAACTAAAAATAATCCTTTGACTAGAAATAATTACTAAAAGAATACAAGATTCAAAACAAGGAGGCTGGAAATGCTGAGTTGCAAAATGCAGGTCATGAAGGTAATAAAGTTCCATAACTACTGAAGAAACAAGAGAAGGGGGTAAGAAAAACAACAAATGTCAGAGAAAGCAGAAATATTCTGTGCTTCTTCCTCAGTGTTTTTTAAAAAATAAGTGAGTTTTGATTAAGTAAGTGATGCATAGAATTTTTGGGATGCATAGGAGCTCTTCTGCGATTAAGGAATGAAAAAGAGAGAATAATTAGATTAGATGTAGTCAGGTTGTCAGAATATTGAAGTCTGTCAGAGCAGTCACTGACCTGGAGGAATTATCACTCACAAACTCATGAAAAAGGGGTAGTGCTATCATCATAACTACTCTTCTGGAACTGTAGACTAATCGCGCAGACTTCGTCACTCAAGAAGTAGTAGAACCAATTATTAAGCAGCTCATAAGTACCTGAGAAGAATCAGGTGAGCAATATAACCATGGTTTTGTTAAGAATCATCTGAGATGGAAAATCCACTTTCCTTCTGAAGAAGTTGATTGACCTTGGGAATAGGGAGGACGGGGCTGATAGCGTAATTCTGGACTCAGCAAGCTTTCCGACACTTGCAAGTTGTAATTCAAGACAGCTGTGGTGTTAAGGCTGAGGGAACGTGGAAAAACATGCTGACAGAGCAGGTGAAAGCTTAGTTTCAGACTGAACACTTTAAGTAGAAGTCACTAGGAGTCTGTCCAGGAATTCTGCACTTCTGTGTCTGATTAATGGTTTGTATGAGAATTTATTTATAATATTTTTAGAAGCTCTTTTAGTTGACAAAGATTGCAGAAATAGCAAAGAGTAGAATTTAAATGATCCAGAGAATTTGGATCACTGTGTCGTGTCAAGCAAGGTGGGAAGACCAGCTTGGCTGAATAGGGAACTCCTTGTGGAGCTCAGGAGGGACAAGAAGCTGTGTGATCTCTGGAAACAAGGTCAGCCTTCT
>NW_010398182.1:77545-85037 GCF_000710305.1 Buceros rhinoceros silvestris | reverse complement strand
TAGCAGGGAGAGGACATGAAAGGCCAGAACTCAATTATGAAACTGGCCAGTGTTGTTTCAAGAAGGGTTTCTAAAAGTATGTTAATAGCACAAAGAGGTCTGAAGAAAACACTGGGCAGATGTTTGTTGAAGGTGGTCATAACAGGGATGAAGTAAAAGGTGGAGGCATTCAGTGCATTTTTTGCCTCAGCCTTTAATAATACCGATAGACTTTGGGCTGCCCTCCCCCGAGTGGGAGAACGAGCGTGGGAGCAGTGACTTTCCATTTGCGGATGGTGAAATTGTGAGGGACCAGCTGAACATTCACAGGTCCGTGGGGGCTGATGGGATTCATCCCCAAGTGCTGAAGGGACTAGTGGGTGTTGTGGCAGGACCCCTCTCCATCATCTATCAAGGGTCTCAGCAGTCTGGGGAGGTCCCTGCTGACTGGAAGCTGGCCAGAGTTATTCCATTTATAGAAAGGGTGAGGAAGACCCAGGGAACTAAAGACCTCTTAGTCCAACCTCACTTCCTGGAAAAATTGTGGAGAAGATTATGCTGGGTGCTACTGAAAGGCATTTCAAGCACAGTGCAATCCTCAGGCACAGTGAGCGTGGGTTCATGAAGGGCAAGTCCTGTTTAGGCAGTTCTGTGATAAGACCACCCACCCAGGGGACGAAGGGAAGGCGTTGGATGTAGTTTTTCTGGGTTTCAGTTAAGGCTTTTGACCCCGTCCCTCACAACATCCTTCTGGACAAGGTGACAGCTGTGGGACGAGGGGGTTTGCAGGGCACTGGGGGAAGAACTGGCTGAAGGGCAGAGCTCAGGTGAGTGTAGTGAACGGGACTACATCTGACTGGAAGTGCTCACCAGCAGCATTCCTCAGGGCTCGGTTCTAGGGCCAGGTCTGTCAGTGTATTTATCGATAATCTGGATGCAGGAGTTGAATGGCCTGTTAGCATGATGATACCCAACTGGGAGGTGCCGTTGACTCTCTTGAGGAACCAGCTGCCTTGTAAAGGGATCCAGATAGATTGGAGACTTGGGCTGTGACTAATGAAATTAAATTTAACAAGTTGAAATGCTGGATCCTGCACCCAGGATGGCGTAACGCTGGGCGCAAGTACAACCTGGGAGAGGAGTGGCTGGAGAGCAGCCCTGCGGAAAGGGGGAGGCTCAAAGGAGTCAGCAGAGTGCCCTGGCAGCCAGGAGGGTAAACCACATCCTGGGGTGCATCAAACACAGCACAACCAGCTGCTCAAAAGAGGTGATTATCCCCCGTATTCCGTGCTGGTGCGACCTCACCTTGAGCCCTGTGGGTATTTCTGAGCCCGCAGTGTGAGAATGATGGGAAGGTCCTTGAATGAGTCCAGAGGAAGACAAAAAGCTGGTGAAAGGGCTGGAAGGAATGTCCTCGGAGGAGCAGCTAAGGACTCTGGGCTCGTCTAGTTTGCAGAAAAGGAGGCTGAGGGGTGACCTCATTGCTCTCTACAGCTGCCTGAGGAGGGGAGGTGGGGAGGGAGATGCTGGTCTCTTCTCCCTGGAATCCAGTGGCAAGACATGGGGATGGATCAGAGCTGCACCAGGGGAGGCTCAAACTAGACATTAGGAAGCATTTCTCTACTGGGAGGGTGGGCAAACACTGGAACAGGCTTCCTACAGAGGTGGTCGATGCCCCAAGCCTGTCAGCGTTTAAGAGGCATTTGGACAATGCCCTTAACGACGTGCTTTAGCTTTAGGTCAGCCCTGAAGTGCTCAGGCAGCTGGACTAGATGGTGGTTGCAGGTTCCTATCAACTGAGCTAGGCTATTCCAGTTTGCATGAGGAAAGCAATGTAAAGAACAATAAATGCCACAAGAGTGTGCTTTTATTCATGGGATACTGTTAAAGAAAATCCTGTCTGGTTTTGTATATGTTATAGTATTTGGTGGTGGGAACTTAGCAGTGGGTGGTGTTCTGACCAGTAGTAGGTGTCTACCTCTTAAAAAGGTGTAGAAAAACTAGAAGACAATAGGTTTGGAAACATGACCTGTGAGGAGAGTTGGGGAAATGGAGTTCTGTTTGGCTGGCAAAGAGAAATTTATGTGGTCACACATGAGAATGTTCTGGTATTGAAAAACTTCATGAAAAAATATAATTGGAATTAAGACTGTGATAATTTGTTTCTTATGCGTGGGCAAGTAGTAGGATGGGAAGGTGGTTTAATGTACAGCAAATGTGGTTATGGTTAGCAGCTAATCTTTTAAATTCTTGTCAGTCTTTTCCCTCGTTTGTTGAAGAGGGAGGCAGACTGAGTGTGTTTAGGATCTCCCTTATAGGGAGAAGAAAGAAGAAAGAAATCACTGCTGTAGATGATAAATTTTGTAGTAAAGACAGAAAGCCTCCACAGAAGAGTGCCTTTACCCTCTTTCTCCAGTTACTGGAAGAGGCACCGGTGGTGCTTGTATTCTCCACTTTTTGGAGTGTTTTGAAGAGAGATGAAGTCATATGTCGTTACTCAACCTCTGAGTCTGTGTAACCTCTTCAAAGTAATTTTTTACCTTGCCATGTTGGAAACCGGAGTTGTTTACACAAAGTGCAAACCCCTGGATTAGTTTTCATATGAGCCTTCTTAACAGGATCCTATAAAATCAAGCTGAAGAGTCTGGTCTGAGGAGAAGATTAACAAAGGAGTGCACCGCGGGCTCTGTGGAAGTGATGGTTCTGTAAATAATTAATAGCTAAAAGCCATTTCCAAAAGGTTGGTGCCCTGCTGAGGTCAGTGTTGAAGCAGATGCTGGGACTTTGAAAAGCTCTTGCAGTCACCCTTCAAGGTTTGTTTAGGTTTCTGTCTTTCTGCAGTTGAGTTCATTTTATGACAAAGAAAGTGCCGATAGCAAACCCTGTGAGATTTGTTTTCTGGTGGTAACATGACGCTGTTCCCTGGGCAGCTCCCTGCAGCAGCAGAGTGGTTACAGATACCTGAAGATAGGGAGCACTTTTAAGGAAATTCTTTTTGCAAGTGTTAGCTCTGTGAAACTCAAACATTCTCTGGCGATAGTGTTTACCATGCAGTAGAGCAGTTTAAGGAACAGCGCAGGAAGTAGTTGCCTACAGCTCCTGGTAACGTTTTGAAATAGCTGTATGTGCTGTAGGTGTGTCTGTATATATGTATAAAACCACAGGTTGCTTTGTTCTGTTTTATGTAATTCTCTTCTCACAGCTCACAGGTCCTTTTCCCCCACAAGATTCCAGCGCAGGAGCTATGTTTGATGGCGATAGATATAACTGAATCTGCTATTGCCATAAACAGAGGCTAGAGGCCTGAAATGAAACGCTCCTGAAACGCAGTGGGACGACGTCCTTTCTGTGAAAAGCCTGCAGTCAGAACAGAAGAGAATGAGAGGGAGCAACTATTATCGCTTGAGCTTAGCAGGAGGTGAGAGGGGGAAAAAAGTAGCTTCTCCAAGTTCATACTGCAGTTAGTGGCAGATTCAGGATCCTGGTCCGGAATGGCTGTCAGATCCCAAATCCCAGTCTGGAATGGCTGTCACATCCCAAATCCCGGTCCGGAATGGCTCCGGCAGCAGATAGTGACTGCGCGTTCATGTGAGGCAGTAGCTGTTCGATGCTGCAGTGCAGGTACAGATACTTCACCTGATTAGGGTGTATTGCAGATATCTTCTGCAGTTACAAAATTGCTTGAGGTATTTCCCATTTTTTATAAGAGCTTATCTTAATCAGCATTCATGACGTTTGTTTTAAAAGAATGGGTCAATACTTAAACTGAGGTTTAATTGGGAAATTAGAGTCAAAACCTTGGGCTTCAGTGTGAGTCAGTATCTAAAGGGAACCATGATGATCTGATTCTAGTTGTCTCAGGCTTGTGGATCTCTAAAGCTTAGGCAGTAATAAAAATTATCAGTTGGTAATAGAATGGGGGGGGTCTTGCATGTGTATGTGTGTGGAGTTATGTGCCACAGCATGAAGGACTTGTCTGGATATTGTCTGATGGCATATTCCTTACATTTTACTTTGAAGACTAGTTATAATGTTTACAAGTAACACCATCAACTTCTCCGGATAAGGTCAGTCAGAGGATTCAATACAAAATCGATTTTCACATCTCTTCAGTCCAAGTCTCCAGGATGGTGGAGCACTGCAGATCATACACAGCTTTTAGAGGCTGGGATTCGTTGTTACCTCCCTTGTCCCCTTGCCTCAGTCTCTTTGTGGGGAGAAGAGGAGAGGGTAAATAGCTTTAAATTGTTTTGCTATAAGCAGCTCAAATGCATTAATAGTTTATAAATAAAGATGAAATATTTTTCTCTAAGTAATTCGAAGACCATATGGAACGTATCAAGAATCACCTAAGTGGTTAATTGCATGTTAAATTCCTTCCCTCTTCCCTAGTGTAAACAACTGCAAAAATATTTATGTTCCTTGCCTTGCTAGATTTATTTATCATTTTATAATAAAAACACAGAAGTGTTATAAATTGAAATCTTAATCTCTAGCTTGACTCACTTTCTAAAATGTCAGCGGTGTCTCGGGGTTGGTTTACTTTGTGCGCTCTCCCACCGCTAACACAGAGGTGAACGACACTGGAAAACTAGAGAGTGTTGACGTTAAGCAAGTTAGGGGTGCAGCCCAAAATGTGGTTCCTTGAAATTAGCTTTCTGTTATTCTAAACAGGATTATAAACTGCAGCAAAGGAAGTGGCTTTAAAGCTCTTCATTAGATTTTTTTATTATTGTGAAATTCCAGAATGATGATGAGGTAATTCTATAAAACTTAGAGGGGCTCAGGCCAAAAATACAGAAAGTGAGTTGAGGGAGCAAGCCGCTGCACACCTCCGGAGAGAGTCGTTCTGCCAGGCGGCCAGTGCTCTCGCTTTTCCCCAGAGGCAGCCACTGGCACAGGCACTTTGCAAACTCTGCACTCCAAAACTCATCAAACTGTTTCTTCAAGTGAGAATGAATTGAGGACGACTTCAAAGCATGCTGTAAAGTTCTGTAAAAGCAATACAACAAGGAGAAAATGCTGTCATTGTTTCAGAACAGAGTGAATTATTTTGCTCAGAAGCTGCAGAGGGTGTGTGAAAGTCCTTTTCTCATTGCGTAAAGTAAATGAGTAGTTTAAACAGAAAAGTGGGAGAATAAATTCTGCCACGTGACAATTTGGCCTCCCCGGTGGCAGAGCTTGAGCTCTGGAGCCTGGGAGCCGCAGCCCAGGCTCCCGCTAGCAGTGCGGGGCTGCTGCTCCCGTTACCATCCGGGGGCAAAAGCGGAGCCTGACCAGGGAGCTGCTCCGCTTGTCTGTCTGCGGGGCCAGTTGTTTGGGAAAGGGAGCCCAGAGGATGTGGAGAGAAGGGCATTGGTTCGAGTAGATTAGCACATCTGTTCTGGCAGTCACTGGAATGAATGAACGAGACTGGAATTTTCTGTATGTGGTGACTGGATGTTGGTGCAGTTCTCTGCGGTGAAATCTCTTTGGTGTCTTCCTTGAATTTTGCAAAAAGTTACCTGGATGTAAAGAGCAGGGAAATGCAAGGTGGAGCCAAAGGAGAAGGTTAAGACCAGATCTCCTCTTTGTCAGATAATAGTTTCTCCTTTGCTAACAGAACCTTTTCCCTCTGATAATCATTTTCAAATGATGCCTGCACAGCTAGTGCATCCCAACGGCGAGCTTGCTAAGCTGCGTGTGGCGCCTCCTGCTGATCTGCACCCCACAGGAAAGTCACTGTTTCTGTGCCGAAAAGTGGCTTCACAGTTCTTGGCGTGTAACCTGCAGCTCTCTACGCTCCAGCTCCTGCTGCCTGAGTGGCTGACACAGCGCCAAGACAACGTTGCCTGGGCTCCCTGTCACTGGGCTTGTTTGCGTGCCGGAGGGGTGTTGTCCTGGATTTGCACTGGCCTGATAAAGCTTGGCCTCCACAGAGGGAAGCAGCCTGCCCTGACTGCCCCGCCAGTTGCTGTTCTCTCTGGCTCCCAGGTTCGCAGAGCCCGGGGTTTCTTCATGGCTCGCCGGAGTGTTCCACCCGTGCTGATAGCCAAATTCGAGTGCGCGAGGAGCAATAATATCAAGTTAGTGCCAGGCCCAGGGGTTCTCCACCCCAGAGCCCCCGAAGGAGATAAGTTGGCTGCTGCTCTGCTGGGTTCTCTGCCAGAATAAGAATTTAATTAAGAAGGAGGAGGGCACGAAACATCGTCTCCATCAAATATTGTTCCTTGTGGAAACTATTCAGCAGCTTGCTCGTTGATGTAATTACTGTAGCACACATTTTGTAATTACAAGACTTAAATGATGAAAATACTTTTCTTAATTCAGTGTTGGATCTTTTCAGGTTCTCACTCGTGTTTTTTGTCTTAAGATGCAAAGCAAAATTGACCTAAATGTACTTTGAAGTAACTGAACTCACAGCAGAGACTGTTGGAAGAACATTTTGAAAAGTCCAAGCACTACACTAGTCAAGAATTTCGGTAGCTGTCTTTTTTTTCTTTGCAAAAGATGCTGTAGGACTTTGTAGCACCGATTCCCTATAATTAGTGGAGTAATCATGGCGTAATAATCACCAGCACTCAAACAAAAGCCAGGTTGGTGTATATTAAGCTGTAGTTCTTTTCTTTTGCTCTTGTCTTTTAGAATCACATCTGAATGTTTGGATCAGATTATTTTTGTGATAATCTTAACAGTTCTAAATTTAGGGTTCAAATAATTGAATCCTAAATTGGTTTATGTAGTCTTCAAACCAGTTTGGTTTAACTAATCCTACCTTATTATTAAAATGAATGAAGTGGCTTAACTTTTAAATAGAAGATAAAGGTTTTGTAAATTATTTGGATTTCTCCCACAGCAGTAGTCCTGATCTCTCCAAGGCTACCAGGAGAAATACTGCTGTCCGCACGACTACGAAGGAAGCCTGTGACTAGTTTGGGCAAGACACCTAGTTTAAGGCAGCAAAAGTAAAATGATCCGAATGTTACCCTAAGAATGTGTCCTACAAGGGCTTTTTGAAGAATCCTGATAAGGTGTAAGAATACCGCGGTGTCAGTGAGGTATTTTTGTTTGTTACCCGGTGGGATGGAAAGCCATTGCACATGGCATTTTGGGAATATTTCAGACGGGGTTATGAGAAGAGTGATAATGTTGGTGGGAATAGGCCCCTTTAATAACTGCAGCGGATCAGTCGCACCCTAACCCTAACCTTAACCCCTCCTTCAGTCCGTAGTGCTGGATGAAAAGCAGGCGTGAACATGACCTGTGGATGCCATATTAGCATAACCCATGGGCTGTGCTGTAAAATGCACTCGTGTATGAACTCCTGGAACGAGTTCCTGGAACTTTTTGAAGTAAGAGGTTACTCAGAGTCTTCAGTAACTTTTTAGCTGCTCACCAAAGGCACAACATTTAATAAAAGGAGAGTGCCCTGGTTGTGCTTGTCTAGCCTTTACACTTTCCAAAAGGGAAATCGATATGACTTTTTTTTTTTTTTTTTTTTAAATCTGGAGAAATCATTCAGCATTGGAAATAA
>NW_010398182.1:64005-77533 GCF_000710305.1 Buceros rhinoceros silvestris | reverse complement strand
AATCTAAATGATTTTTTTTTTTTTTTTTTTAAATCTGGAGAAATCATTCAGCATTGGAAATAACACAAGACATCAAATCATTCTACATCTATAACTAATTCTATTAAAATGGAATTTTGTGCTAAAATGTGAACCATTTAGTTTTAAATACATTTACAGTGATTTTAAATTTTTTTTATTGATCATAGGACTTCCTAAGGGAGTACTAGCATATATGTTCTTGGTCTTTTTGGATATTTAATTGCCTATATTGAAATCTCATCGGTATAAAGTAGTAAGAGTTTTTTAATGCAGGCGGGTAGCTCCTTGTGAAGTAGAGTAGAGGGTGTGTCTTAATGTTTGAGTATTTGTTTCCAGGTAACTAAGCCCAGTTTTGGGAAGTCAATTGCTAGAACAGCGTGGAATAAAAAGATGTACTTGAGTAATAGAACAGGAACTGGGTAGTGGTGAAATATGGAGGATGGGAGCTCCTGATCAGAAACTTTTTGTGAGGACTGAAAACAAGAGAGTGACAGGTAGTGACGACATGCTGGAGTTATCCGTACTCCAGAGTGCGGAAAATCCGTCCTGGTGAGGAAGCAGCTTGTTAAAACGGAACATAGTTCTTCACACTCCGCCAGGGAGTAGCAGGGTTTGATCTGACTTTCTGGGCTGCTCTTTGCAATAGGAGATGGAGCTTAGCTGCAGTGTGCCTTGAGGACCGTGGTCGTCTTAGAAACCTTGAGCTATCCAAACGTGTGTTCCTGGTGTATTCCAGTGAAGAAGAGAGGGTCGTCTGTACCGCACTGGGCATCCATCTTCACCTGAATTGACTCATCCTCTATTTTGTTAAGTTTTTTGGATACCGTCCCCTTGCCAGTGCATTTTTGAATTCTCAACCATCATATCTGTGAGCCTCCCCCGATGGAGGGAGAGAGACGAGCAGTGTCTTTCCTTGGTCTTTCTTATCCTTCCTTTCTTAAGTGTATTGGCAAAGATGAGGTCAATCAAAAAGCCTTTTATTAGAATAACGGGTTCTGAGACCTGTTTAGTGCTTACTCTTGAAACAAGTGGTTGGTCATGGACTGGTTGCTGAGAAGATGTTCTTTCCTCCTCACTTGTGCTAGAGAGTTTCAACAAACCCGATGAATGGAGTAGTTGATCACCCTGGAAGTGCAGACAAGCTGTTTTGGGTGCAGACCATTAAATGCAAGAGCATTTAATGTGAGCGGTATCATCTGAGCTGTTGTGGAAGACATACTGTCCTACTTACGGCTTGTATCATGCATTAAAATAACTCCTTTCTGCTGGGAGAGGTAGAAATCTTCTTGCCTATGTCAAGCTCATAAAAGTTATTTTTGTTTGTAGCAGAAAAAAAGCATCTTGGGTTTTTCACTGAAAAGATCTATTTGGAAGTTATTTTAATTTCTGAATATGTGAAACCAATTGATTAGTAAAGCTTTCCACAATCCTGAGAAAGTTGTACTGTCAAGTTAGAACATTTAATCCTAACTGTGAAAACTGAACTACACAGTAAAGTAAAACCTGCCACGGTTCCCTGCTCAGTCCTCTAAAAACGCAGGCGCTCTGATCTGCTTCAAAATGTGCCTTTAGTTTAGTGATTGTTGTTGTAATTAAGGGACTAGTTAGAAAAACTAACTGTCAGCTATAACCACCACTACAACACTTGCCAGAGCACACTGGAGAACCTGCAGCCAAGCTGGGTGTTTTTACATGCTTGCATGACAATGAGATATGGTACAGTCGGTATTTACTTTAAAGGAAACGAAGAAAAGTTAATAATTGTTAAGATTTTGCGTCGTGCATCAAGACCCACAGGAAAACTGAAAACCAGAGACATCTCTAACTTGCTGCTCCTGCTTTAAACAAGTTGTTATGCTACCAGGAGAGCCGAGATGGCTCAGCCGCGGCCGATCCCCTCTGTTTGGGACGCCCGTCTGAGGGTGGAGTCATCACCGCGTTAAACGCAGCTTTCGGGTGGCAGAATTCCAGCTCACTCAGAGAACTTTATTTGTCGGAGTTGCTCAGAAAATGGAACTAACAGCTTGGTTTCTCGTCAGCTGTTCACAGTGATCTAGATTATAGCGCACTCTTTGCTACCTTTTTTGAAGGTAAAAAGACTGATTAAAAGCCAAATACTTCCCTTTACCACCCTCCCAGTTGGTCATTTTTTTCACATAACGTCCTTGACTTGGCTCAGGGAGAATTGATGATCATCAGCACTTTCTGAAGTAAAGAAACAAAGTTTATTTCAGCTGTCAAAAATGAGGAGAACGTTCCTTACAGTGTGGTAAAGAATCACAGTCAAAGGTAAATTGTTCTGGAGAATTGCTAATGCCCCTTCATTTTTCTGTTTGAAAATTCCACCTCAGGATTTGAGCCGTTGACTGTAGGTAAAAACAAGCATCTGACAGCCTGTAGATTTAAATTTAAACATCTGTTTTGCCACTTTATTGTTTACCTTCTAGTTCATCTTTAAAACTCCTTCACCTACACGTTGGTCCCTCTCCAGTTCGGAAGATGTGCTCAAATCTGTAGGGGAACAATGTCTTCTCAGCTTGGAGCTGCTTGCACCGGAGAGGTGATGAAATCTTCATCCTTGGAGATGCTGAGATTTTAGACAGAGCCCTGAGAAACCTCACCAGAGTTGGCTCTGCTTTGAGCAGGGGTTGGACCAGATGACCTTCAGAGGTTTCAATTACTGTGCTAGAGTTAGGGAAATAAAAAAAAAAAACAAACCTTTTATTTCTGTGAGAGTAAGGCTGATGCTTCTGATTTTCTCACCTAAGGAAATGTAAGTAAGCCGTGAACAGCTGAACAGCATTAAAAAAAGAGTCTGCCAGGACTGGAGTGGGTGGTAAAGCCCAGTGACAATACCTGAGTGAGTCACGGTGTAGTTGCGGGTGATAATCTGCTATATACACGCATTCAGAAATGTGCAAACGCATCTATAAACCATTACGCCATTGCCTGGGGAGGGACTTGGTCTCCCCCTGAGGTTTTTGGCATTTGAGACGCTCTATTTTTGATGCTGTTAAATGCAAGTCCCTCTCATCATTTTGTTGGTGGCAAAAGTTTATAAACTGAACTTTTCCGCGCTCGTAATAAGGTGGTGGTGGTTTTCTTTCAAGACCAGTAGAAAAACACGGCTCTTCTCAAATGTGAATGCAGTGATGTACTGCTTGGTTTTCTCCCCTTCTGACCCTGTTTCGGTCGCACGCCGGTGTATGATCAGTATTCTGGGTATACAGTGCTGAGCCCGAAAAATGCTTCTGCTGAGGAGGGGTATGTTTGTTCTGGGATTTCTGCTGGTGGCTTCAGTTTATTTATTGATTTTTAACCTGTTTGTCATTAGTAAGTGTCAGATTTCTTCCCTCATGCTTCAGAAGATTCTGAACTGTTTAAGGATGACTCCTGGTTTCTGTTTGTCTTCTCCTTGCAGGCCTGGCAGCTGCGGTTCAGTCATCTGGTGGGCTACGGTGCCAAATACTACTCGTACCTCCTGTCGCGGGCCGTTGCCTCCATGGTGTGGAAGCAGTGCTTTGCCAAGGACCCCTTCGATCGGTAACACCAGAGAACCCGCTGAGTACAGCGAAATGTTGTGCTTCTTGCTTCTGGAAAGCAGGAAATAAACGGGGCCGTGCAGGCTGATGGGCTTTTAAAATGACAATTAGTTTATATGTTTTTCTTGATTTTAAGAGGATTACAAACCAGGAAATAACCACAGGTATAAAGCGTTCCTTGGGACACGTTCACTGGTGCGAAAAAAATTGTGTCGATGTTTTAAAATGCAGCTGTGCCAGTTGGGAGGCACTGAAATTCATATTTAGATGTAATTAGAGAGCTTGATTTTCATAGATGCCTAATTACTTGTAATTTGCTGTTGAAATCAAAGCAACTGAGAGTATTAAACAAGCTTCATGTCACCAGCTTCAAAGCTGAGCAGAGCTATCCTCATTTTGCTTTGCGAAAGTAAGAAGTAAATTGTGAGATCACAAATTCTGAGTATTTTTGTACCGTAGATGAATGTTCAGAGCATTGTAACAGAGCAGCTTTTCCCTGGCGAAGGCTGAAATCTTCGCAGATTCTCTTCTGTAAACGCCAACTTGTAGTCATACGTGTAAAATTTGTCCAGTTCGGTGACTCAGTATGATTTTAAATGTAGTTGGAATTTGAGGAGTCAACATGGAATCGAGGCAGTCATTGTTTCAGGGTGGAGAATTTCATGTGATCTCTTGTCTCTGCGTTCTGTAGAGATCCTAGAAGCAAACCTGGCTGGAAGCGGGACAGGTTGTCTTTGCAGATGGCTCTAACATCTGTGTTTCTGCAGGGCAATGGGTGAGCGTTATCGCAGAGAGATGCTGGCACACGGCGGTGGAAAAGAGCCCATGCTGATGGTTCAAGGTAGCAAAAAAGAGAACTGTTTAATTCCCTTGCTCAAGGAAGAAATGGATTAACCATATTTCTCAATTTATTCTTTTTAGTTTAATTATGATTTTCATTGGATTTATGAAAGAAAACTTGTTTATTTATGTAGTTAAAGTAATTTGAGTCATCATCAGTGGAACTCCTTGCGATACACAGAATAAAAGCGCACACAGATAGTTGGGGTTAAGTGTTTGCAGGGGCTCTATAAAGAATTTGGAGTAAGAGTATCACATACTTGAAGGATGAGCTGGTTTGGGATACAAAAAGTGAGTAGCTTTTACATACGTGGGATTCGTAGTGGATCTGGTGATCTCGTATACCAGAATTTGAACTTGTTTTGGCCGCCTCCTTTTAACATCATCACAATAACTTTGGGTGTATCGGTACTTTGAGTACATGTTCTCATGAAATGGAAGTCTGAAGACCGTGATGAAGAAACGTGGTTCATTTTTCCTCTTCATACTGTATTTGCCATTTGAATCTGGAAAATAACTTCTAAAACCCATTCATGGTGATAGCAAAAATATTGTACTTCAAATATTAAAAAAAATTTTGTCAGGAGAATGAAACGATTTAAGAAACTGCTGACTTTGTCTCAACTCTATCACTGAGATCAGGTGAGAGACCTCTCTGCAGTGCCGCAGTATTCAAAACAAACGTGTTTGCATTAGTGTCACTGCTCCCGACGGGAGCGCTTGGTAAGTACTGCAGCTGATAGGGCATCTTCCCGTTCGCCGTGAAACTCCTGCTCTGAAGAACTAACATGAATTCGTTGGCCTCCGTTCGCTCCAGTTCGGTAGGCTGGAAGCAGTGGGGTTTTTTCCAGCAGATAAGACAGTTGATGTGTCTGTATCTCATCAGGAGATTGGCACAGCTGCGTAACGAGAACATTTCGGTTCTTTGACCCAGCTGTTCATGTTTGAGGCCATACCCGCGGCTCTCCTCAGACCCATCGTGTGTTAAAGCAACTGTCTGTTCTCCGGATAGTCTACTTGTATTTCTGATCTACAGCGCTACTTTTCATTCAGCCTGACTTCGCAAACGTGCCTTTCTTTACTGTTCTTGAAGAGTCTGTGTTTGTAGCCTCAGAAAACTGTAGCCCACAAGAAGGGAGACTCCACAGCCTCTCTGGGAAACCCGTTCCAGTGCCTGGGTACCATCACAGGGGAGAGGTGTTTCCTGATGTTCACAGGGAACCTCCTGGGTTTCAGTTGCCGTTGCCTCTGGTCCTGTTGCTGGGCACCGCTGACAAGAGCCTGGCTCCGTCCTCTTTGCACCCTCCCTTCAGGTATTTATACACATGGATGAGGTACCACCTAGAGCCGCCTTTTCTCCAGAGCGAGCAGTCCCAGCTTTCTCAGCCTGGGAGAGATGCTCCAGTCCCTTCATCATCTTAGTGGGCCTTTGCTGGGTTCTCTCCAGTATGACCATGTCTCTCCTGTACTGAGGAGCCCAGCACTGGACACAGCATTCCAGGTGTGGCCCCCCCGATGCTGAGTAGAGGGGAAGGACCACCTCCCTCGGTCTGCTGGCAATACTTCTCCTAATGCAGCTCAGGATGACATTCTCTTTTCCTTTTTTGTTTGTGGCAAGGGCCCATTGCTGGCTCATGTTCAACTTGGTGTCCTCCAAAACTTGTCCAAACTCCTTTCTTGCTGGGTGTCCCCCAGCATATACTGGTGCCTGGGGTTGTTCCTCTCCGGGTGCAGGACATTGTACTTCTCTTTGGTGAAGTCTGCCCCATCATCCAGATCATTAATGCAGATGTTAAACAGGACTGGACTCAGTACTGACCCCCGGGGTACACTGCCAGTTACTGGCCTCCAAACAGACTCTGTGGCATTTGGCCTCGTCATTCAGGTAGCTTTTAATGCACCTCCCTCTCTGCTCATCCAGCATGTATGTCAACAGCTTCTCTGTGAGGACCTTGTGGGAGACGGCGTCAAAAAAATTGCTGAAGTACAGGTAGAGAATAACCACAGCTCTGCCCTCGTCTGCCAGGCCCATAGAAGGTTATCACATATCATTCATCATATAAGGTTATCAAGTTGGTTAAGCATGACTTGCCCTTGGGGAATCCATGGTGACTACTTCTGGTGACTCTTCTGGTGTTCCTGACCCTGAGAATGGTTTCCAGGATTAGCTGCAACTCCACCTTCTTAGGGGCTGGGGTGAGACTGACCACCCTGTAGTTCCCTGGGTTCTCTTTCTTGCCCTGCTGGAAGGCAGGAGTGACACTTGATTTTTTTCCAGTCTCTGTCACTTCTCCCAGTGGTCACGACTGATCCAGGGTTTCTGCGAGCTGCCTTGCAGTGCCATCTGCCAGTTCCCTCAGCACTCACGATGCAGACAGTCAGGGCCTGGGGGCTTCGGTATGCCCCGTTTGCTTCAGGAGTCCCTGGTGGGAGCCTCTTCTGTCAAGGGTACATCTTCCTTGCTTCAGACTATCTCCCTGGCCACTTCTGTATTCTCAGTTCCACTTTTATACTCTGTGTTTCTTTAATGTTACTGGAAACAGAAATTTTGAAGGATATTCAAGATCACAAAAATAACCAGAATTCATCAGCAGCTTCCTTGTCTGTGCATCATGTGACGTTCACTTGTAGATGGTGCAAAACTTAACCAGGCATGCTCGAATGACTGCTTGAAAGGTGGCAGGGAGGTGACTCTGGTCTTTTGACGATTTAACAATTTGATTGATTAGATCATAGAGGTTAAATCATAGAACACACACGATGGAAAAGCTTATTGTATGTGTATACTTAATGGCTCTGTATTTGTTACAAAAATTGATAATTTAAGGAGAGAAGTAAGAACAGTTACCTGATCTTTAATTAGTTTGGGTTCAATCAGCTTCTGACTCCTTTTGCTGCATTTTTTCCTTTCCATTACATATGTTCCAGAATACTCGATCATCTTTTCTTGGCTTTCATCAGTTGCAAAACTGTGCTGCCACAGCAGATGACCAAGCATCTTATTCCTGATAAAAGACAGATTCCACCAAACTTTAAAGCTTGTTGACTTTGCTCTTCTTCAGGAAACCAATCCAGGTTCTGTGCTCACTATTTCAAAACCCCTCGGTTCATAGGCTGTTATTTCGGGCATTTTTTTTTATATATATATCTAAAGAAATGTGCTTGAACAAGTCTGACTTTGGGGTGCACGTGTGTAGCCTCCCCCTTGCAGTGCTTCCCTGGCTCGCTGTGAAGTCAGCCCCGTTCTCTGGTGTTGGATAACAGATCACTTTGCAAGTGCGTTTCATTTATAGGGTTCCTTTGTGACGGTTGTCTTCTCAGAAGCTAGCTATTGTCTTTCATTTGTGCTTGGCTATGACCCCAGCTTTTCATCTTTCTCCCACGTGATTCCGAAGATGTGATGATTAGGGGAGGTAAAGGATCTGACCTGCCATCCAGTGGAGTTACTGACAAGATTCCTGTTTGAACTAGTCTTTAATTAGAAAACACAATATGCCTTTTTTGTTGTTTGGATTTGATTGTCTTGGCATTTGCTTCCACTAAAAAAAAAAAATACCAAACCACAAAGGCTTTGGGAAACCTCCTTTAACATTTTCAGGAGTGACCCCTGTTATCTAACTCCCTTGATAATCTACAAAATACAGGAACAGTCACAAACAGAGCTGTTAAAAAGGGAGCAAACAATGCTTTGTCCAAGAGGCTGCTGCTTTTTTTTTTTTTTCTCCTTAGAGAGAAAATAGTTTCTCCTAGGAAAAACTCGATTCCTCTGACATTTTGGGTTGGCCACGTGGCTCTTGCAGACCCTCTCCTTCCCCGAACTGCGGGGCATTAGGGATTCCAGGTTCCTTTAAAGACACGTACCGTAGGTGTCCTCTCATGTCCGGCGGTGTGCCGCTTGCAGGTCTGAACAGGATTGAGGTGTGCACCATCCCTCGCCCTCTCCCTTGGCACTCCCTGGCTGGAAGGAACCCCAGGTGCATGGGCAGAGGGAGGATTGCCGTGTGAAAAGTACTGGGTTGGACGATGTGGGAACTGACAGCGTGGAACATGTCCTGGAGCGCGTTTCTCCTGCAGTTTTGATGCAGTCGCATTGCTCTTCGGGTCTCTGAGGAAACCCTTGTGAAAACACCCCTGAAGTTGTGCTCCCGATTGGTTAAGGCAGGATCACACCGCAGGCAGTTGCAGTCAGCCGGGCGCACGCGTGGTGACCCAGCCAACCGAATAGGTAAACAAACACGCGTTTGCTCCAATGCAGTTTGAAAATCTGTTTTTCCCTGCCTCAAACTGTACTTTGTGGAATAATTATGATTTGAAGAGACTGCAAAAATCTTCAAATAACGATTACATGTCTCTCTGCAAGAATAAGAAATCTGCATACATCCTAAAAGGCAACATATGTTAACTCAAACTACACAGACCCAAAATAATTAGTGTTCCAAAGGGGCAGAGGCCAAATTTTGCCACAGGCTTTATTCTTCTCCCAATTTTCCGTGATTGTAGGTTATAGCTAACCATCTCTCCAAGGGTGTGGTTAACCACAGTGCTGTAATGTGAAAGAGAACTTCAAAGCAGAGAAGATAAGCTATGCAGTCGCCTTAGGCTTGGGAGAGACTGAGCTGAAATAAAAGCTGGGCTGAACGTATAAAATACACTCCTGGATTTTAAAACTGCAACCACCAGACCTTGTGGACATCTTACTAAATCATTTAGACTGAAGTGCTGAGTACTTGCAATATATCAAAGCCGATCTTGCTTTGATATATTTTAATAGAGTTTAAAGGGAGAAATTACTATTCTTAACACATCTGTCTAGAGGAAGGGGTTCAGACACAGAAATACCATCAGGGTCTGTTTCTTTTGGAGTTGTCTACTCTAAAATCTGTAGTTACTTACTTCGTAAGCACATGAACATTTTACTACAGTGGTACTTCAGCAACGACCTCAGTTACTCTTCATCCTTCCCTTGCAAAAGCAAATTCTGCTAGTGTCTGCTTTTGATGTCCGTGACGGGAAAATTGCAAAGCAGGAGACCACTAACACATGAAATCTGAAATCTGCTTGTTACCGACACTTGGAACTACTGGGTAGGAGGTTGTTTGACATCACTATTGCCAGAATGGTTTTGAATTCTCTTACAAACCATGTGAAGTCCTAAGATGATCCCAGCGCCAGTCTCTTCCCCTGATTGTTACACCGTTGGCTTTTCTTCTTTTGCAGTGTGTTGATAATCACAGTTTAAGAATTGTCCACAGCAGAGTAAGTTTTAGTGTGTCAAGAGAATTGGCTAATCATCATCCAGGGGCTGGTTTTTTTATCAAGTCAGTATTGGAAGAGGGTGTTTTTGTATTGTGATGCTTGGGGAGTGGTGGTTATGTCTGTTATGGCTCTCTTTAGGTACTGTCTACGGAGCATTACAGTCATCCCTCCCTATGGGTATCTGATAGAAAAGGGAATATTGGCTATAGAATATGGTTCTTTTGTAGAGCCACGTCTTAAAAATTGTAAGGATTTCACCAGCTTAGGATTTTTACGCCTGAGCTAGTCATCCAGGTGTCCTTTCCAGGATATGTTCTTCTAACGCACATCTCATCACGAAGGAGCCTTCTGACAAAGGTGAGAGGAGTGGTACCCAGGAAGCTCTTCCTGCTGGTCAGTCTCTGGAAATCAAGTGAGTTAGTTCAGATTTAAATGTCTGAGGCAAAATGAGGCCAAAAAAAGGCAGAACGAATTGCACTGTCGGGACTGGTCTGCTCCAGCCGAGGGTAAGACAAAGCTCCTGTAGTCATGCGTGACAGTACGTGTTCCAGTGGGCTGCCACCCATGTCACCTTCTTAAGGCATTCCCTCATTTCTGAGAAAACTGCAGGAAAATAATAGGAGTTTAAACCGGACTTTTCCCAAAGCTGTTAGGGAGCAGATACGCATGTCCCCCAGCCGGCCCACGCCGGACCCTGAGAGAGGGAGTCTGCAGGAGGCCGTGGCGCTCTGGGAGGGGAGGTCAGCAGCTGGTATCTGGGCACATCTGTTTCTCGGCCCAGCATGTCGGAAGATATTTGTCATTGTGAACTAGAAGTAATTCTGCGTTAATTTTACTAACGTTAGAGCAGATGACAAAGTACTTGGAAATATTAATTCAGTTCTCTTCCATTTTGAAAATAGCTGGATGCAAACTTGGTTAACAGCATTTCAGAAACCCCCGTTATAGTCCAAGTCTTGTTTTCCTTTTAGTGCTCAGTATTCATCCGCTGGGTCAGGGCAGTTGGTGTTGACACTTGCGACATGTTTAAATGGGATTGAAATGGGAGTCTATGAGGTCTTACAAGAAAATTCTTTTTGATTGCTCACACAAAATTACCTCAAGCTGGTGTGTGAATCACTGGGTTTTGAATCGTTGCGTTATAGGAAAAGATTCCGGTCTTTTAGCAGCATGCAATTAGAATTTCCACTGATGGCAAAGATTGTGGAGGATGTGAAAGACTGCAGAATCATGTTCAGTAGGTGTGTTGATCAGAAAGGGTAGAACAAGGTTATATTTACCTTGGCAGTTGTCAGAAAGAGCAGATCACTTCAAAGAAGTGCACAGATTAAATTTTACATTATTTGGCAGCCGTACTGCTGGTGCAATTTTTTCCCCGTGGTGCAATTAAGGCAGTAAATTTCCATATATAATCTTGAAAATGTTAATAACAGTGAGAAGACCAACATTACATTAATGTTAAATACGAAGAAACATCTGAAAATAATTTACAGTGTATATTCTCATGGTTTCTAAAAACTGGGATTCAGGGGAGGAGGGTCTGAGGTTTATAGAATTGCCTGACTAAGGCCGGAGCATGGTGCTTCGTTGTGCTGATCTCCCTGCCTGGCGTTCTGTAGCCGTGTGCTACAGCTAACAGATGCACTGGTTAAAATTCTTACTAAAAGGTGAGTCCTGGTACTGTAAAAATGGAAACTAGAACTGCAGTGCACTGGAAATGCTTTTATTCAGGCACGTTTCATGCCTTGTGAGAAATTCCAGAGATCTTTGTGCTTTAAATCCTAAGTTAAATGTTTCTAAGGTGTGTTACACTTGGAGAAAATATGTTGGGTTTTTCTGGCTCTGTCAGACCTGAGTCTCAGCAGATGAGGATTATAATGTGTCCGCTCAGTCACTGGTTTTCTCCATCCTTTGGAAATGACTGCGCTGATGGTTACAGTGCTTTCCGATGGATGTAATTCCCTGCTTAAGCAAGATTGCAGTGATAAAAACGAGTTAACAATCTCCAAACCTGTCAATTCTGCGGTAACGTGTAACAGGGAGCTTGGAGAAATTAAATAATCCCTGTACACTGTCACTGCACTTATTTCCTGACAGAGAAGCACGATAGCCGTTTCAGTCCTACGGTGACGTTAAACATCTGCTGCAGTAAACACCAATACTGACAGAGCTGTCGAGGGCATCAGGTTCTTGCTAAGAGTCGCTTGTCTTGGCTTTGTAGGTATGCTTCAGAAGTCACCTTCAGTGGAAGATTTTGTGGACGCCCTTGTTTCAGACTTAGACCAGGACTTCGAAACATTTATCACGGACTCATAAAAAGTTCAACAGAACGGAATTCTTTCATGGAAGATTGCAAACGTCTTCATAATCATGGATAAAATATTGTTGTGACTGGTTTTGCTTCTTGGTGAACACTTGTAAGAGTTTGAATATTCATGCTGGTGGAACGGCAATAAATAATTTCATTGGATTACCTGGTTTCATTTATGAAGATGATGGCTTTCCATTGGATAGGAGCTTAAAGATGGAGTTTGAGAGAACTGTTAGAACTGTTAGAAAATTTGATCTTGTTGGAACAGCTGATTGAATGGGAATTGAACTCATCTTTAGGGTTAGTGGAGTGGTTTGGAACGCCCATTGGACTCAGTATTAGGACATACCTGTGGAGTGTCGTGACCCAGAACTGTTTGCATGGTCTTTCTCACATGCCCATGGAATATTCTTTAAACTTGTTTAACCCTGTTCCTCATGGGAATTCTGCACTGGAGAAAAACTGTGTTTGCAGCGGAGGGGAAATTGGAAAGCAAGATGAAGTGGGAAACTAGGAACAGTATTTGAGATAGGGGACAAAAAGATAGGAGAAGAAAAACTGTAGTCATACAGGTATGTGATGGGAAAAGGGTGTGGAGGAAAGAGATGCCTTGTGACAGAGGAGAAAGAGGGACAAAGGAGTAAAAGAGGTACCCCACAAATGTTTGCTGGTGGAGGATCGCATGGAAGGTGGCCGTGCTGTTTGTAGCTGCCGTGATCCAGTGGGTGTGGATCATGTGTGGCCATGTCTGTAAGTGAAAACACTACGTTTTGTTACATGGAGCCACTGAGCAGGTGGTCTTTGGGTTTGGAACGGACTGTTCATTGTATCGGCTGCCTAAAACGGTTGGCAGGAGGAGTGGAATTTACAGGGTGCCGTAAAACTGGTCTTGCTATTGAAATAGGTTTTTAAATATCCAGCAGAGTTCGAGTTGAGTTCCGAGGCTTACCTTTTGCAGATCTTCTGAGTTGCAGTGTTGCGGGTCCAGCGCTTGTTTTCTGGGGTGTATTCTCCCGTGAACTGGGTCCTTATCTGGCTGTTTCTGTTTTGTGGTGTGGTGGTGGGTTGGTTTTGCCCGTGTTACTTGAAGCACTTTTCTGGGTGAAGCCTGTCGCGGTTCGGTGAGTGAGAGTTTGCAGGCGTTTGGGTGATTCCATTGTGGGGTTCAGCCTGAATCTGGTCCTGGAATGTTTGTTCCTGTGGAGTTCCCTTTCAGTGATGAACAGACAAGTGCTGGGACCTGTTTAAGGTACAGGGGGGGGGCAGGTTTGGGGGGGACAAAATAGTTCAAAACAAAGGTGTTTTTCCAGGATAGACTGGAGCAGTTTAAGGTTGCACATCATATAGCGAGCGATGAACAAAGGAAATGTTATCAGTGGGGATTCCTTTTTCTCTTGAAGTAAATTACAAAATGGTATTTGAGTGCATTTTTTTTTAAAGAAAAATTATTATTTTTTTCTGTAGAAATGGCCTTGTCTTTTAGAGATCCTCCGTAAGTTGTAACAAGAAGTGCCATAGGTGTCCAGCTCAGCAGGCATGCGGTGACGGAAGCAGGAGC
>NW_010398182.1:62381-63966 GCF_000710305.1 Buceros rhinoceros silvestris | reverse complement strand
GTCCCATAGGTGGCCAGCTCAGCAGAAATGCGGTGAAGGAAGCAGGAGAGGAAGAAAACCAAGGCTGAGAGGTGAGGGCAAGTAGCTGGGGGAGAAGGGAGTGAAAAACCGAGGTGGTAAAGCTCAACCAGCAGAAGAGGATGTTTGGGAAGGGGTAAATAAGAGTGAGAGCTGACTGGTTGATTGGCCCCTCGTTTTTCGCAGGATTTGTGCTATCGGTTATCGTTTGATATTTTACCCTGTTTTTGCTTCACCTGGTTTTCTCACGGTGGGGTTTGTCTGGTGTGAGTAGCACTGCCGGTCGGTTAGATCTGGGGTTAGACGTTTTGAGGTACGACGTTTTGGTTAAACGATAGCAGGCATGTTTTAGACATGTACCACAGCAAGGGTTCTGTGCTGTACTGGCTACATTCCGTATCTGCCGTGGGTCCCAGCGAGGATAAAATGAATGGTTCCGAGTACCAGACTAGGTGGGCATTTAACTCAAAGTTAAGTGATGAAAAAACCCACAAAACCTAAACAAATAAACATTTAGATGTGAGTAAAAACACATAATGAAGGTGGAAAGTTCTCGGAAGGATAGGAGAGGTCATGAGCAACCCCTGGCAGAGAGTTTAATGGAAGGATGTTTTGAAGGGAGTTCAGGGGTGTCGCGTGGGGAGCCAGCCGTGTGGTGGTGGTGCCTGGTTTTTGTACTGGAGCAAACCACCAGGAATGTTTATCTGGAGTTGGCACACGTTGAAAGATTTGTTCTGAGAAAAAGAACTTAGCAAAAGGAAATCCTAGTGCTGACACAGCCCTGGGAGCACTATGGTAAAGAGAATAAAACATCGTAATTGGTGGAATAAGCAGAGCATGTGTAATTAAGAGATTGCCCCTAGATTTTGATTTGAAACTCAAGTGATGTTGGTTCTAGAGTTTAATACTTTATCAAAACACACGGAGTAGTCACACTGCTTTATGCCTGTGGCTGCTGCTACTCCCTTAATTCACTGTCTCGTTTGATCCTTCTCTAAACAACGTTTTATCAGAGTGGCGTCAACCATCTCCCCAATTCTGAAATCCAATGCAGACAAAGAAAGGAAGAAAAATCTTGCCTTTTGCCAAAGTACAGTGGCCTGTGGCTCGTTGTCACAGATTCATAACGCTCGGGGCAGCCGACAGAGACGGGAGCTGGCAGAAAAATACGTATAACTCATAGCGACGGCTTCGGGGGGTTTTGTGAAGGAACTCAGTTGACTGCTCTAATTTTTGCTTTGTGAAGTAACCTCTGAGGATTGAACAGTGGACGTGATTAAGCCCCTGGAGAATGTATCGTATCACCACTAGGATGCTTACTGCAGAAAGAGAAATATTATTCTAAATGATTTTTTTTCTCTTTTTTGGTAGTTTCTAAAAATGCTTCCAGCTGTTCAAATGTCTGATGCTTTTTCCTTTCTTTTCTTTCTTTTTGAGAGACTTTTATTTTCCAGCAAATATGTGTACTTTCAGTAATGTGAGACCTCTCTGGTGACCAGCAGTGTAACTCTGCGTAAATGTGAAAACCGCTGTCGTCCTTTTCCAGCATTCCGTATTTCCCCACTGG
>NW_010398182.1:54561-62287 GCF_000710305.1 Buceros rhinoceros silvestris | reverse complement strand
TGCTGAACCAGCTCTCCAAAAGTTGGGTTTACGATACCATAACTCAGCGTCGTGCTTTTGATCTGAAGTTGTACAATGGTTGGGATTTTAGCTGCCTTGGAAAATAAGTCGTGAACATCTCCAGAAGAGATTATACCCTTACGCAATCTTGAAATAATAACACATAATTAAGACACATCAGAAAAACCCATGTGGATTACGTTTGACAGTCCGAGGTGTCAGCTCTGCTCTTTTTTCATATTTGATGTGATTATTTTTCTGATTCACTTAAGATAGACTGAAATATGGCTTAATAATTGCTCTCTGGTGGCATAAACGCAGCTGGTGCTGCGGGGAGTTCTCTGAACGCCTTCCCAGCAGGGGTAACCGGGGCAGAGGACGGCAGGGAAGTGAAGGCAGGGAAGATGAGGAGGAACTGAGTGTGGGTGAGAAGCCAGGCCTGGAAAAGGGTCGACACAAAAGCAAAATGACCTCTGAGTTGAAAACTTGGGCAGAGTGCAAGAGGGTTTTCTTTCCAAAGCAGTGAGTCCAAAATGGAAATTACAGCTCTGCCGGTAACAAAAAGGCAGAGGTGCTCAGAAATATTCCTGCTCTGTCTTCAGTGGAAAGCCAGATGGAAGAATGTGTATGATATGTTGATAAAACCCTTTCTACAGATGTTAGATAGCAGCTTGTACAGTGGGTCAGGCTTAAATCGGTATGTGAAAATGAAAAAAATAATCCATAATGGAGCTAAGTCTGACAGGTGATGCTGAGCACTGAGGAGAACAGCAATATTGGTGGCGCAGAAAACAGGCATTTCAGTTCATCAGAAGGTTAAAATATTTTAAATGTGGTACAGAAGCAGAGGTGTGGAAGGTTGAACACTGCTCTGAAAACAAATGTTTTACAAGAGCCAGTAACTGAAAGTTGAAACGAGACGAATTTGACCCAATTTTCAGTTTCTGTTTTGTGACAGCAGGGAGAACTGAGCGCTGGAACGCGCGTGAAGGAGGGTACTGGTCTTACTGGCCAGCACTAGGGATGTACACGACCACTGGGCTGTTTGCTCAGGAAGAAGCCCTGGTTCAGAGTAGTTCAGAGAAGCCCTGTTGCCTCAGCTACACTGGAGGCTGCCCGTCTTTTCTGCTCGTACGAGCTGTGAGCGCTCTGGAGAGTCTTTGGGAGGAGGCTTTGCCACAAGGGAAGCAAGTCGACGCTTGCTGCGACTGTCCTGCTGACGGCTTCACAGCTAGGGGTGAGTTCCTGAGTGGGGAGCGGGGAAGCAGGGCGAGCCAGAGCGCCTCCTCGGCTCGCTCTGAGCGGGAGGCGGCTGCCGTCTCACGTTGCTTCTGGGCAAAGCACTGGAGATGTTCTGCTCCCATCGCCAGGGCCTGACTGACGTGCTGCTGGGAAGGAGCTGGAGTGCGTGCTGTACCTGGCAGGGGTGCAGTCCACCGAAAGGGGAGCGGTACACTCAAATCAGAGGACTTCAAAGAACTCGAGGATTGGAAATGCACAAGTGCAGAAAGTGAGCACACCAAGTTCCCTGGGAGAAGGACCGTGGGAGAACAGCAAGTGTGCTTGGGGAGGAGAGGGAAGGAGATAAAAGATAAGGAAATGTAAATCGGCACCAGCAGGACTGACATCGGCCCTTCTGATCTTCCTGGGGCTGGGAGCTGTTTACCTTTTTACCTGGTCTTCAGCAGATGGCTCTTCAAACGGAGTGCCACGGCACGCCGGAGCTGTGGGCTGGAGGAAATCACTGCGGCTTCTTGCTCAGAGGTGGTATCCAAAAAATCTGTAAGACAAGACACTGAAACCAGCAGCAGAGTGCTGAGAAGGATCGGACAGGATGACGAGTCGGTGCTCTGCTGGTGGCTGGGTTTGAAAACACAGAGGAAAGGGAGGGGGACGCCTCTTGCCAAGCAGTTACGCTTGAGCCTGTAGCCTCTAAGGCAGCCTGGAGAAGGCTGAAGCTTCCCATTCCAGCTGCCTTCGTGCTTGATGAAAAGAAACAAAAACGGGATGTATCCTACCCGTCAATATGGATGGACCAGCTCTTGCACGTGCCCTTTGTTGCTCCGGTAACTGAAGACTGAGCACAGGTGGCAGGAATAGAAATGTCAGGAGTTTTGTTTTAAATTCAGAACACCTCAAAGCACCCAACTTACTCCTTTTTTTTGATGTTACCATTTTTCAGCTGTCAGATCTCACCATCGTTTGCCTGTCAGGTGTGATTGAGTTTATGCAGTAATGACGGTATCATGTAGTACAGTATTAAAACAGTTGCAGAAGATGCTTTCAATTAATCTTCAGGACATCTTGGGTTTCATGAAGTGGCTTTCGGCAGTCGTCCCTCCAGCTCCTCACAGCCCCTCACTTTACTCCCCAGACACCTCCTAACGCCCCCTTCCCTCTCCTCTATAACAGCTGCAGTGGGGCATGACCGAAGGGTCGGAGGAGGCCCGGGGTGATGCGGGCTGTGGCTCTGACCTGGTGGTTGTCATTATGTCGGTGGAAAAGCAGCATGGCAGGTTCCTCCTGCCCTGCCCACAGCTGCTGCCGGCACGTGCCCATGTAGCCGGACATCTTATCTCGAACAGCATTTCTCAGCCGCTTTCCCCGTGCTGCGAGCGATGAGTGTGTGGCAGTACAAAACACCCTGCTTGTCTGATGCAAAAGACAGGGCCTGCAGCAGCCCTGATAAGCATCTGGAATCACCCCCACCCCCTGTCCTGGAGCCTGTGCACCCAGCCTGCACGAAACCGGGGGCTTTGCCCCCCGGGGAGATGGCGCCTGTAAGTCTGAGCTCCGTTGAAGTTGTATCCTGTCCTGTGTCCTCGTAATGACTACAATACGCATTTCGATCGGGGTATAAAGGGGGCCTCGCCGGCGAGACTTTTTGGGAAAGACCTTTCCACTGGCCAAGTGCATTATTAAGCGAGAGACTCTCTTATGTAATAGTGGAGGGCGTGCTTTGTGAATGATCGTCCCTGAATTCCATTGACGTTCTACCCCGGTTTTCGGTAAGCAGTTCTCTTTGGTGTTACTAAGGGGGAGGTATTCTGGTTCTGATTAAGGCGAGCGTGCTGCGTGGAATCCACCTTTCCTTAGCGTAAGCCTCTCGGTTTGTACAAGTGACTGTGATGTGTAAAAAATCCCTGAACCGACATCCCCGAACCTGCTAAGGGACAATAAACCCGTTTTGCTTTTAATTTATAACTGATTTCTGGCCGATACCTCCTTAACAGAGTGTTGGGAGAGCTGGCCTTGGGGAGGTGGCCCGAGCGTGTCGCTGGGAAGGCGAAGCATTGCCAAGCCAGGGCGGGTCGGGGTGGATGAGCCCCTTCAGGCTGCACGCCATGGGACAGCAGCTCCCGGTGCACTGCAGGCAGCTCCACCTCGTGAGTAACAGTGACTGAGCACGTGTTGGAGTACGGACTTGTCCTTAAGCGTGGTCAGAAGCTTGTGTTTGGCTGACGTTGCAGCAGCCCCTAATGTGAGGGCTGGGCAAGCTCACCGAGTTCCTCCAGCGGACTCACAGCCGGTTGGTGGGGCGGTTGTTGAAAGAAAGGCTAGCTGTTACTGGTCCCCTTCAGAAGCAGCCAAGGGCTCGGCCATAGCCGACTTTCAGTGTTCTGAACACACAGGGAAGAAAAAATGCCTTCAAAGTCAGAAGGAGTGGCTGGCATCACGTAGTGCACACTCCTTCCAGCCCCACGTCTTCCTTGTGAAGGTGGAACCCAGTTAACTCACTTTGCAGCCCTCTGTACGGAGCCAAAGCCTCCTCCAGGATAAATTTCCATGGCTCAGATGAAGTCATTAAAGTCCTACGTTATTTATACCTGTGGAGCGTTTTCCCCCCAGGTCATTTGACAAGCATCCCGGCTCCTGGTAGCAGAGCCCCGGCATCTCCTCTGGGCCACCATGAGCAGCGCAGAGGTGGCTTCTTGACAGCCCGGGAGAAAATGAGTGTCTTCGGCTTTGAACAGCTGCGAAGGCTGGAGTCCAGAAGTGACCACATTTCTTCACGTGGATTTTAGGGATGAAAAAGGCAGCAAAACTGCCTGGAATGTCTTGGCTCACAGTGCTGCTCCTGACACACAGATGTGCCGCTTGTCTACTCCTTAGTTCCAAGAAGAACACAGTTGTAACACCACCAGTTTATAAGAGAGCCCTGGGGGAATACAAGTGATAGAGCAACTTCCATAACGTACTAAAACTTCTATAAAGCCACTTAGGTGTGTTATCAGAACGATTCGCGCTAGCCATGGCAAACCCCGTTCCTTACTAATGAACTGAAGTTACGGTTCGCCGCCTCTTAATGCTCGCACAAATAGCCCTAACCGTCGTGATGGGGTTGGAAAAGGAATTCCCGGAGAACTGGAGATGGAATGGCGTGCTGCGAGAGAGGGGCGCTGCTGTTAGAGGCCAGTGAGTTCGGAGCAGACCTGACTCCTCACCATCCCGGCAAGTTCTCCTCTTGCTTTCCTGTATGTTTGATGTGCCGTCTTGCCCTGACGCCTGCCCAGCAAATGTGACCTTCACCTGCAGGGATTGCTCTTGCTGAAGGTACTGGACGTCGAAGGTCCTTCGCTGAATGGCTGCCGGTGTTTTCCCTCAGCAGGGATTTAGGTAACTTGTTCTACTTAATCAAATTGGTTACCTTTGATCCAGTCTGCTGTGGAAGCCAAATTCCCAAGACAAGGTGGTTTAGTAGTTTGTTCAGTTTGTAATCTCTGTTTTCCGAGAAAATCTGCTTTTATTTTGTGAGCAATGGCATTTTCCACGCCTTTCCCTTGGTCTTGTGTCGCTGTCAGGACTGGGAAGGTGGCCGGCTGAGCTCACGTTGTCCTTGGGCAGAGAGGCCACCTCCGCATCTCTGTAGCATCATTCCTGGCCTCGGGAGCTCCCAGCTCACTCAAGCAGCTGCTGGAGAAGGGGCATTACTGAGCTGCAGGATTTCAACTCACTCGAGGTTTCTTTTTCAGAGAGTCCTTTACTTAGCCCACGCCTTGAGGGGAGTCCCTTCCTAACGTCTGTTAAACGCCCAGGAGTGCTTGAGGGGCGTGGGAGTCTAAAGAGCTGCCGGAGTCACTTCTGCAAGTGGGACTTTGAAAACGCTGCTCGAGTGATGGGGTTGAGTATGTCTTTAGAAGCCAAAGAATAGAACCATTCTCTCCTTCGGACAGAACCATTGCAGATAGAGCTGCCATCACGCCCTCGTTACTGTACCTGCTCCCGTAGCACCTCCCTGTGACCCGGTGACAGTCCCAGAGCATCCAAGAACCCAGAACATGTGGTGATCTGCTTGCCCTTCCCACGCTTTGCCTGGCTGTTGTGTACGCGTGAATATCCTAAGTGTAGAAAAGAGCGCGCAGGGCAAGGAGTCTCAGGCACGCCTTGGAGACGCTCCCTGGGTGAGCAGCTCGGCTGCAGTGTGGAGCAAGCACGTTGTGGTTTGCAGGAAACTACCCCAGACCAGGCTGGGAGTAGGACACGTCCCATCCGTTAGACAATGCACGCAGCAGGTGAGTAGGAGTATGTCGAGTAGGAGTATCTCTGTAGCGGCAACATCCTCAGGCAGATGAAATGAGGTGGCTGATGCAAGTTTCCCCTTCCTGAGTCCCCCGAAAGGCAGCACTTTGATGCAGACCTACAGGGCTTGTCCAAGGGCTGGCTGCCAGCGCCCGCGAGCGGGATGGGAAAGATGTGGTTACATCCTCGCAGGCAGCCGACAAATTCCCCTCCGTAGATGAATCTCAGCAACTGAAATGTGGATAAACCGGCTCGCAGTGGAAGGAGGCACTGGATCTGGCAGTGACCACTTAGGAGGTTGCTGAGTAGGTGTTACTGTGCCCAGAGGTCCTTTGGGGCAATGAGTAGTCCCGTAACATCCCTTGGCAGGGTGCGTGGGGCCACACCGTGATCTCCTTAGTGTCCAGGAACGCTGGGGTGTTTGGCAGCATCTGCAGCCTCCACATCTCACTCCACTTTCGGGGTCATCATCAGCGGGGCTGCTGAAACGCCATCCCTCCTGCCGGGGCTGGAAGCAGTTCTGGAGAAGCTGGGCGTTGCTAACACGGAGGAGATAAAGACGTCAGTAATTGGTGGCTTTTCTAGGGGAGCACTGTCCCCGGCTCCGGCACAGTCAGAGGCCAGACCTGCTCTCGCTGCTCCGTGGCACAGTCGTAGCAGTTAGGTTCTCCATGGCTTTTCCCGTGGCCCTGGCTCTGGTCTGCCTCCGCCTCGTCCCCCAAATCCCGCGGGAGGGCTGCCTGGCGTGGGGCCCCCTGGCCTCCGGTGTCCTGACCTGTGGCATGGGGTGCTCCTCCCAAACACCCCTTCTCTGAGCCTGTCTCAGGGACACCTTTGGAGGTTGCATTGCTCGTCAACCCAAGGTGATAGAAACCCAGGGTACAGACGGCCAAAGTGGGGGGTGTTAGAGGCAGTCGCTGGGGAGCCGGAGGGGAGGCGGCTGGAGCAGCGCCGTGCTGCGAGCCCTGGGCATGGCGAGGTGGGGGGAGAGGAGAATAAAACACACAGATGTGTTAGGACAAAACTGGCTAATTCGGGGTGAGGGGCTGGCCTTGCAAATGCCGGGTTGGAAAAGTTTCGAGCTGGTGTGGCAGAGGAGGAGCCTGTGGGTTGGAGTAAGGACTGAGAAAGGGAGGAGGGTGCGTGAGATGTTTGCGTGACAACGTGGCTTGAACTGAGAGCTGAAAAGGGGGTGAGTGCTGGGACAAAGCTAAGCACCCGGCTCGTGTTTTAATGTTGCACATGAAATCTTCTGTACAAGACAGTGTCCAACAAAACGTACACGTTGGAAGACAGCTCCGCTTCTTCTGGCTGAGGAACACTTCAGGTGGCTCCAGGGCCACAGAACAGCTAGCCGCGGTCAGGGGAGTCCCCATACCAGCGTCTTCTGTGAATGTGTCACATCACGGCTCCGTTACCTTCACAGTAAATCTGTGAAACGCTTCTGTGAAGCCCCATCCAAAGGCCACGTGTACCTTTAACACCCACGGCCACGGCTGGTCGTTGGAAACCTGGGTGGATTCACTCAGAGGAGCACCTCTGGGGTTTTTCCTAGTCTCTGGACACACTCTTGAACTGGTCAGAGGTGGAGGGAAGGCACCCAAACATTTCTAGTAGGAGAGATAAATATAAATTTATTATAATGTCAAATAAAAGTGTATCTGGTTGGCGCAAAAGAGCAGAGTAACGTGGTGCGAGGTTCTGCAGTGAGTCCTGCGGAGACTGATGCTCCGGAGGAGGGGCGCTGCGGGCTTGCTCCGCCAGTGTTTACCTGATAATTACAGACTGGTGAGTGGGATCAGCCAGCAAAGCGGGAGGTAATTAAGCGGTAGGTAATTAAAAGTCCGTTGCAGCCGGTGTCCCGGTGGAGACACAGTGGTCCTGGCGGAGACGCCTGCTGCAGGCTGGCGCTCCGGAGCACTCGGCTGCCTTCCTGAGTCCCGGGGTCAGGAGGTGTCCTGACCTGGGCTTGTGCGGGAACTGTGGAGTTGGAGCTGCGTGCTTTGGGGAAGACAAAGTGTCTTAAGTTCTGAGGAGGGAATTGAACCTTGCTGAGGCCAGCCAAGAAGATGCTGAGATCTTTTCTTTTGACTGGAAACTCCTGAGGTGAGTCAGACTGACTTCACCACTGCTCCCAGAAGCACTTTTCGAAGGAGCCGGCTGCTGCCGTCCCGTCGTGTTCCTAGCTGGCACGATACACATTTCA
>NW_010398182.1:48839-54459 GCF_000710305.1 Buceros rhinoceros silvestris | reverse complement strand
TACATGCTCTTTACCTTCTTGAGCTGATCTTTGGGCCGTTTTGTACGATGTTCTCTCCTCCCCTTTGGCCTTGCTGACGCATCCGTTTCTCCATCCCACGGCTTCCAGCCCTGGGTGCTGCGAAGTGTTGGCCGCGGCTCCCTGGCTGCTGCAGCCGAGCGTTCCCTGCGCTCTGCTCCGTGGGATTCCTCACCACCGTTAGATCGGGCTGAGACTTCCCTCTCGCTTGATTAAAGCCGAAGGGTAGCCCAGTGACGTGCTCATCGCAGGGACCAAGCGCCCTCCCCAGTACCTGCTTTTCTGCATCACTGCGGGCACGGAGGGGGCTGTGCTAAAATGCAGGGCAGCATCTCGTGACACCAGCTGCCCGGGTGCCCGAAGGTGCCAGTCTGAGCCGTGGCACAACTCCCAGGGGGCTGATCCAGCCCCTGAACAAACGCTATGGAGCTGCCTGGGGAAAAGGGGATCAGGTTTGTGACGGAGGAGGCAGCAGCTCAGCCCTGCCAGGGGCTCACAGTGCCCCCTGCCCACTGATGGACCCTGCGCCGCTGGCAGGGCAGTGGCACCCACGGTGGGTGGCTGCTGCTTGTTCTGCTGCCCACCCGTGCTGCCCACAGCTGCCTGCGAGCCCTGGCAGCTGCAGCGAGACTCACTGAGGGGCTGCATTTGTCTCTAGAGGGTGACATTGAAGATAGCGTCGTCCGTCTCCACTGGGATGTACCCAGTGTGCTCTGCCTGCTGCGCGCCTGCTGACGTCTGCCGCCACCCACCGAGGTCACCGGTGCCGGCAAGGGGCACACAGAGCAGAGAAGTGTGAGCGTGCACCCTTCAGCTGTCCCACCGGCACTGGTGGGACACCAGTGGGACACCCCACCAGGGGACCGGCAGGGACCTCCTTGGGCTCGGGGCTCTTCACAGCCCATCTCGGCCAGCAGGAGCCTGTCAGCGTCCACTCTGTGGATGTTACAAAGAGATGATGGGTCCTCAGGTGGGATCTCCCCGCTAAAAGCTGTTTCAAAAGAATCCCCGTCCAGAAGGATGCTGCAGGAGCTTGCAGCACCGCGGTGGGCACGTTTTCAGCCGCTCCTGGATCTGGGTTTTCATACTGAGTGGCAGGAATGTCTCATTCAGCTGCTGCAAGTCCATGAGCAGTGCTAAGAAACAGGCTCTCGATGACACTAGAGTGCAGTTTCCCATCAAGTGCAAACGCTTCTTTATGGCCGAAGTTCATAATACAGCGGTACCTTGTAGTGTGGCTTGTGTTTCACGTGTGAAATCCGTCCACCCATGGAGACTTTGAGCAAACACCAACAAAACACTGGGCAAACAGACGGGGGTGAGCAGATGTCAGTCTAACCCCCACTGCTGCTGCTGCAGGAGCGGGTGGAGGAGCCGCGGTGCGCAGTGGCTGTGGCGTCACTTCTGCGTTTGGCCAGATGCAGCTGAGGAGCGTCGCACTGCAGAGGGGCTGGCGACGGCTCCACAGAGCCCGGCCTGGGGCGCAGCTGTAGGGGCTCTTGAAAGCCCTTTGTAGGGCCCTGTGGTTTTCTCCCACAAACAAATGCAAGGACTGTAACAGCAGCATATTAAAAAAATTAAAAATCTACCGTTCACGGCTGGTCTGCTCACGAGCAGCAGCTGGGGAGCTTCAGGAGGTGGAGGTGGTGGTGCTGCCAGCACGCTGAGCGGAGCGGGTGGGTGTCACCGCCCCACGTCCCCTCCTGGCTGCCGCGGGAGCATCGCCTGGTTCAGACCAAATTATCCGGGATCCGTCATCCCACCTCTCCCGTCTGGCTGTTGGTAAGCTTCAAAGTGTTCTAAAACATTCCTGTTGTTAAAATAATTTTGATTCTAGTTTTCTGTTGAACCAGATATAAATGAGTAACCTAGGCGGGATTCGGGGAGATTTCTGATTAGCAGTCCCGAGCAGGACCCCTTCTGCCTGCGGCGTCCCCGCGGCAGGAACTCACCCCTTCGCCACGCTGAGGCTCTTTCCTTCAGCCTCTACGCACGCAGCAGGATGTTCCCTCCTGTGCCTCAATTTACGGCTTGGCCCAACCTGCTTCGAGTCGCCCATCCCGGAAACTAAGCCCAGCACCACGTCAGGAGTGTGCCAAGTCGATCTGATACGAGTGACTATTTATTTTGCTAGAGTATTTTGTGGTGAGATTATCTCAGGGAAGAGGAAATGACTATTGCAGACACACACACACACAAAAGAAAAAAAAAAAGGCAGGTTTTTGCGTCCAGTCAGTGTAAACCCGCATAATTCCCAACTGTCCTGCCCGTATCTTTTCAACAGATGATAGATAGTTTTTTTCAGCTCTTTAGGGTAAGTCCCACTGTCAGCAATTTTTACACGCTGACATGGATAGCTGTGTCTCTCTTGATGCTGTGACCAGTTCCTGGTCTGTAGTTTTCACGATGGTTCCTGAAGAAAAACCCTCATCAGGGCACGTGCTGAACTATCACCACGTCAAGCACCCAGCCATTATCTTGCAGTTCGGAAGCAGCTGGAATCCCGCGGAATAACTCCTGGGCAGGCCGGCTGTGAGCCTCCCTCGGCCGGGGCTGCCCGGCACCTGCACACGGGGTTGGGGACTTCGTTTCCCTCTTTTTAATTTCCTTTGGTTGACCAGAAGAATGGAGCAAAGTCACGGCTGCACCTGCGTACGTGGCGTTACATCTTCCAGGTTCATGGAATTCAGTCCCCGGTTCTGCCGTCACAGGGCAGGGGGGGAGCAGACAAACTGGTGGAGGCAGGAGAACGGGAAGCGAGGACGTGGAGGAAGGAAGGCAAAGAAATGCCCCAAACTGCGGCAGTGGTAAAGGCGGCAGAAAGGTGGGGGAGAGACGTGGGACGGGAGGAGAGGGGTTAAGAGGCTGAGACGTTCCTCTCCTGATGGAAGGAGCCTCTGGCGCCAGCCCTGCGTGGCTATTTCTGACCGCGGGCAGGGGGTGGCTGGGGAGGGCAAACCCCTCTGCGGCAAGAGTGAGGGGCAGGTGCTGCGGGTCTCCTCCTCAAAACCGAGTTTTGGTGAGGACCGGGAAGATAAAACGCCCGGTGTGCTCCAGGGGCAGGGCGACCGTCAGGATCTGAGGAGTTCTCCTTCCTGCTCGTCTTCCTGCGCAGCCCAAGGTTGTTTGGCTTCAAGCTTTTAAAATTCACAAGGCGGGGGTTGCTGAATGTCTTTGATTTTTTTACGCAGTTTTTTCTCCTGTGTTTGTCGTCTTTTGTTCTGTCTTGTTTGGGCAACCCGTAAGCTGTGATTCCACAACAGATTTTTAACGCTTGGGTTGCTGGGGTGTGTGGGGGCTGCTCTGACCAAAGGGGGGTTCTGCTTTTTTCTGCTCTTCCTCCTGGGCTGGGGCACAGAGCAGCAGAGAGGGACACTGGTGACAGCAGGAACCAGCATCTGCATCCCGAGCCCCTTTCTGGGAGGCGTTAGGGCAATGGATTTTCTTGTCCAGGAGAAAGTGAAATCCGAGTCTTACTACGGGCAGATTGTGAGTAACGGACTGGAGCACGATTTGAATGGGATCTTTTGTTTTTTCTTGGTCAAAGAAAATGAGGTGACTGGGAAAAGGGGTACGTGGGCATTTAAACCCTCAGCTCTTGCAGCACCGAGTACAACACGGCTAAACTGATAGGTAACCTCTGCTCCCCAAGATCAGGTAAGAATTGCAGGAGCATCCTCAGAGCCACAGCAACTGAAGACCTTTATCTGGACGCAGAGTGCCCAAGTGAACATGAGACAGCAGCTCCACGGCGGCCTGGAGCCCCAAACCCGTCAGTTATTTTTAGTTCCCCCACAACTAACAGACGATATTTATTTATTTTTACCTGCAGCTGTCAGCTGCTGCAGCGGGGCTCCGATACGTGCCCAAGGTGCAGGATCTCCGCTTTGGGGGGTTTGAGGCGTCCAGGCGCGATTCCAGCTGGCCTCTGCACAGCTGGGAGACCCACAGGGGTACGTCAGCGGTGACGGCCTGGATGTGTCTGCGCTGCACCCTGCTCTCCCCCGGCTTCTGCGGGTGCTGCTGCTCCCCCCAGCTCCCCAGCCCTCCTGCTGCAGAAGGGTGTAAAAAGGCTTCTCTAGAAGCAAGCATCTGGCTCTGAACGCAGCGGGAGCTCCTCCGTGACGTGCTGTGTGTTGGGAAACACCCTCTGGCAGACAGGTATTCTCAGGAATTCCTATTCCTGCACTTGCCAACAGCTGGAGTAAACTCCAGCGCTGTCAGTGTGCTGTTGACAGCCGCAGGAGAGGTAATTTCGGACATTCTTGAGATCCTCCCTGCAGATCCCACCGCCTGTTTGCGCCAACGAGAGGGAGAGGGTTGAATCCCCAGGGCTTGCTTCTTGTAACTCATCGGTCAGATGATGGGTATTATTTTATCATCTGAAGGGTTTAGTTTCTTCTGCCTGAATTCATCTGTCCTGCCAGTTACAAAACAGGGTGTGCGAGCAGCGTTCTTGCCCATACAAATGGGTTAGTCCTCCTTAAGTAACCAGCACATCCCACTGATTTTAAAATATATATATTTTTTTCTATTTCTATTCCCAAAATATAAAATAAGGTGATGAATTGTGACAAAACGTACTGCAAGTATTATTTGGTGAAATACTACAGGTCTGTTTGGTATCTCAGTCGGGAGGATATTCTCACTCTGGCACAGGTATGGTGTCCCCTGAACGTCTATTGCTGAACATCCTTAGGAATGAAGTTTAGTAAAGACAGAGCTGTGATCAAGGAACACACACTGTTGTGTCTAACAATGTAAACCAGCTTCAGGTCCTCAGCTCTTGCCTTCAGCAACAGCTTTCTTTTTTCTCTTGGAACCAGAAACTGATACAGAACCACAGAACCTCGGAATGGCCGGGGCTGGAAGGGAGCTCTGGGGATCATCTAGCGCAACCCCCTGCTACAGCAGGGTCACCTACAGCAGGTTGTGCAGGAACGTGTCCAGGTGAGGTTTGAGTATCTCCAGGGAAGGAGACTCCACAGCCTCTCGGGGCAGGCTGTTCAGTGCTCTGTCACCCACCAAATAAAGAAGTTTCTCCTCAGGTGGAACTTGCCGTGTTCCAGTTTGTGCCCGTTGCCCCCTGTCCTGTCATTGGACACCCCTGGAAAAGAGCCTGGCCCTGTCCCCTTGGCACCAGCCCTTTAGATATTGATAAGCATTGCTGAGATCCCCTCCCAGCCTGCTCTTCTCCAGGCTAAACAGACCCGGCTCTCTCAGCCTTTCCTGCTAAGAGAGATGCTCCAGTGCCCTCATGCCCTTCGCAGGACTCCATTAGACTCTCTCCAGTGGTTCCTTCTCTCTCTTGAACTGGGGAGCCCAGCACTGGACACAGTGCTCCAGATGTGGCCTCAGCAGATGTGCTGTTGAATTTCCTCAGGTTAAACTCAGCCACCGTTTGTTGCAGGAATCAACATAAACCTACCAGAACTCGCACTCGCAACATGTGACTGAAGTTGGTGCAGTAAGATTCCTCATCTTCCTCATTTTGCTTTGGCCAGACGCAGAGTTCATGAGAGTTTAAGTGAACATGAGATTAAAGGAGGGTTTAGACTAGAGCTTTACTTGGCTTTTAAAATAAGTCCATTGTACGGAAACG
>NW_010398182.1:46855-48713 GCF_000710305.1 Buceros rhinoceros silvestris | reverse complement strand
TGCGTGTGCCGGGCAGCCCCCCCTTACAAAACATCCTGGTGAGATCCCACCGCCTGAAAAGCGTTTGGAGCTGCTGCTCCACTCCCAGCTCCTCCGGCGGGGCCAGCCAGGGCCTTCAGATGCTTCTGACCCCATCGGAGAAGTGACATCACTCAGAGAGTGCTCCGGTCCGTTGGTATTGAAAAGCAAGAAATGGGAAGCCTAAAGCCCCTGCAGGGCAGTAGCAGGGCAGCAGCTCGAGGTCCTGAATGCCTCGTGGTTTAGAGTTTGGGGGTTTATGTCTCCTAAGACTCCCATATTGATGGGTGTCGTGCCTAGGGTACGTGGATTGCCAGACTGCAAGGAATATAAAAAAATTGCCTTAGTGCCTTTACTATTTCTCTTAAAACGTTCTCAACTCATCGTGTAACTCTGCCACACGGTGAATGAACGCTTGTGTCGTGGGAAGGTCTCCTCCGCACTGGCCAGAGTGTTCCCTCACTTCCTCGTGATTAAGGATTGAGGAATAAATCACTAACAAACAGGCCTGGACAGTGCCCTGCTGCAGATCACGTGCAGGGCGATCGGTTCTTTTAAACGTGGTTATTATTTTTTCCTACTGTAGAATCCACCTTCACTGTGTGCAGACATTCTGACTTACACATTCATCGTTAAACTGTTCCAACAAACTGATACAGACCTTGGGCAAATCAAGGTGAGTTCTTGAATTCCAATGGCCTCATTTTTTCCCAAGCCTTTAATCAGCGCTCTCCCTTGAACTGATGATTACTGACTAGATTTCGCTGTATTATCTCTCTCCTCTACTGAGGAGAACTTCTGCACGCTGAATAGCCTGTGAATTGTGCATCCACAAACCGCCGCTGGGACCCGGGCGGGAGAAATGGAAAAGTCCCCCAAGACCGAGGCTCCTTTCTAACAGCTGCCGCCTTTTTTGGGTGCTTTTCCACCAAATGGTGTTAGAAAAACATCATTTATAACCTTTTGAACAAGCCAAACCTCCCTTTGTCAGGTCAATGAAAAAGAAAGTCTTAAATCCAAACGTAATAAGGAAGGGTTTAGAAAATCAGATGATGGGGGAAAACCTCAGTCTGACTCAACGGCCCTGCTGTGGAAGCCGCGGCACTCGCTGGAAGCCTCGGTGCGCCCTCAGCCCCCCGCCCCCTCTGTCGGTGCTCCATCAGTAGACGTGTCCTCGCATCCCGCCGCTGACTGCTGCTGTGGAAACCAGCGGCGCCCAGCAAACCCCCCCGCTGCTCTTCTATCCTCCTGAAAGCGCTACCGTATTGGACACGCTCCCAACGGCTCCCGGGCAGCGTGAAGAGCAAGTGGGTTTTACCATCGCTCGCGCCAAAGCTAAATACAGCTTAAACCGCTCCCCGCCAGCACAGAGGGTGCGCTGTGCGGCTCTGCTCTGCGGGACCCACCTCGGCTTGCCCCGCGCCCGATAAACCTCCACACGCTCCCTTTGATCCCCCTTTCCGAGAAGGGCGGAAAAAAGCAGCAGCGTCTGTGCTGGAACCTGCTGCAGGTAGCAGCGACCCAAACCGCCACCACCAGAGTCGGCGAGGAGTAATCTAACGCGCGAAGGTCGTTGCTTGGAGAGACTTCACAGGAATGGCAACCCAAGCCCTCAAAGAGCCCACAACAGCGGGGAGAGCCGCACGACCTCCCGCTCCTGCTAGGACCAGGAGGGCTGGATTGAGAGCTCGGTCTGCCCGTAGGAAAGGCAGGAAACACGGCGGTACTGCAAAGCAAGGCGAGCAGGGAGGAGATTGAGGGGTGTTTCTTTTTCCCCTCGATCTCTCCTTTTGGAACAGCTGGCTAGACAACGGCAGCCCCGCCGGGAAAGCCTCACGCA
>NW_010398182.1:46408-46768 GCF_000710305.1 Buceros rhinoceros silvestris | reverse complement strand
TTCTTTTTCCCCTCGATCTTTCCTTTTGGAACTGCTGGCTAGACAACGGCAGCCCTGCTGGTAACGCCTCCGCAACATCGGACAGGATCAACTGCCTGTGCGAGGTCTGCGCTCACACACCTCATACGGTTTGGGTTGTGGTTCCAGACAGAAGAAACACTTGTTTCTCCATTCCTGGGTTTTTCTTGTTTATTTTTATTTTTGTTTTTACTTTTGTCAGACGGATCACACCACTGTGATCCCAGTAGCACCAAGAGCCACCGTTACCGACCCCACATGATCTCCCCCACACGTGACGTGCTGCTCTGCAGGCTCGCACACCCTGCAGCGAGCTGGAGGGTGGATGGGGTGGGGGGAATG
>NW_010398182.1:39030-46305 GCF_000710305.1 Buceros rhinoceros silvestris | reverse complement strand
CTGTGGGGGGGATGGTGTGGGGGGAATGTGGGGGCTGCCCTTTCCGACAGCCTCAGCAGAGGCTGCTCCAGAGCGCAGCGTATGGCACAGTCCCGTCAGGAGCCCTCGCTGCTCCGGGAACGTGCTCCCCCTGTAAATTCTGAGTTGCGTATTTAAAAGGACTGCAGAAGTATCAGCAAAACACAGACCAGAACCAGTGTGAAATCTGTGAGACCAAACCAGCGACAGGGACAGAGCAGCCTTCCATGCTCTCAAACTTCCCCGTAAAAACCAAAAGCGCTACAAATCCTTCACCACCACCAACCTGGCCTTACGTTACCTGCCATCCTCATCCGCGTTGTCTCTACTCACTCCATCCGACGTCTCCACCGTATGAAGCCATGCGCATACATGCCGACCAGCTTACTCCTCATCCTCAGTCCTCTGCTCGCCAGTCACCCCACGCCACCCCTTCCTCAGCCACGGCAGTTGCACAGCATCCCATTGGGGTAACATTTTCCTGCATCTTTCTGACATCTAAACCTTCCAGACAATGTCTGGAAAATGGGCTAATCCCAGGTAACTGGTCTCCTCTGTCGCTATCCTCCAGTTCTCTCCTTCTCCAGCCACGGTCTGAACCCCTCGTGGCTGCTGCAGCGCAACACGAGCGCAGGCTCTGTTGGTGCTGCCGGGGGCCAACGTTCGGCAGCCTTGTCTCTCTCAGGAAGACAGCTGCTCTCGTAATTCTCCTGTCTGTCTGGCCCGACACAGCCTCCTACCATGTGGAGGACTTGCTTTTCCTTCCAAAGACATCACACCCCCCCCAACCTGTGGTGCTCGCCAGCCTTTCTTCTTCTTCTTCCCCTTTCTTAGGAAGTGAAATTTTGAAAAGGTTTTGAAGCACTGTGATGTTAACTGCTTCTTGAAGGCTCTCCGGCTTGGAGAATGACGCTGCTGTTGAACAAGCATCTCAAGACAGAGATGTACCAAATGATACCAGAATGTTAATACACTTAAACCACCGCGGAATTCTACAACACTAAAAGAATCGATCACTACCTTTGTGGTGTTATGATTTCGTTATTAACCGGAGACCAACAAAACAAGACTGGACCATGTAGCATTTTATTCACAAGTAGAAAAAAAGTATTACAAAAGGGTTTATACAAGATTTTAATTTACATTCCTTGACGGAGTATCAGAACAGCTGGCTGAGTCCCCAGACGCGACACGGGGGCACTCTGAACGCAGTGGTAGCGGATGTTTGCTGCTGGCGTGTACAGCATTGCTTGCCACGGGCAATATAAAAAAGACCAATTTGGTTAAATTAAGGAAAGAAGTATATACAAATATACACATATATCTAAAAAGCGCTCTCTCCATTTCCTCCGCCCAAATTGCTCTCAAGCTATCTGTCACTCACGTTAAAAAATGAGTACTTCTCTCTAGAGTTGCCAGACAAAAACAATTACACAAGGTGTAAAAATTCCAACGGGAAAACATACTGACTGCGGCAGATTCTGGCAAAACTTCTGAACGCGGTATTTTAGAGAAGGGTTCTTAGTGAAGGGTTAATCCTCTGTATGTTCTAGAAACATCTTGCCATAGGCTGAAATGCACCTTGGATTTCTCCTATTTACACGGTATATACAAGGAAACGCATCTCTCCACGCACACGCCCTGAAAAATAACGTTTTGTCACTTGTTAAGAAGGTGTGGAAGCACCCAAAGGCATCATTCAAAATGACTCTTGGTTGAATACCTACTTCCAAGGATTTAGCTGAGTAAAGGCTCTCCCTGTGTAAGGGAGTATCAGTCTCATTGTAAATACCAAATGGTGGTATTTACTACCCAAAAAATCCAACAGAACAACCCGCTCACGAGATTTCTTCGCTTTGGTTTGAATTTGCTCACTGTTAGATTTCTGCGCACATGAATAATCTCTCTGGGTTTGGCTGAAGCGTCTGACTCCTTGCCTTTAGCTCTCCTTGTGCGGGCGCAGCCTTCTCCTGGGTGCTCCAAGTGTCAGTCAGTCCTTTTCCACCGTGGGACGCGAAGAGTGTCCCAGCGTTGCCACCACCACACCGACCGTGTGTGGGAGGAGGAGCGGCATCTCTCGCAGATCCGCACGTGTCCTGCCGAGGCACGCGGGGTGAGGAACCACTGCTAGAGCTCCCCACTGACAGGCTCGTGCATCAGTGGCGGTTACTGGGATTACGCACAGAAGCGAACGCTGCTTTAGGGATAAAAAAGGCTGCAGAACAAATGGTATTATGGGATGTGGTGCAACAAAAAAAAATCTTATCAGAGAGGGCAGAGTTGATCGCTTACTAGGCATGCACACAACTTTGAGGATAAAATTCAGAGGTATTTTCTTTTTTAAATGTTCTGAATTAGTTTTTATATTTTGTGTGGAAAAACTAAATTGACACAATAGTACGGGGAGAAGGGCGGAGTGACAGGAAAAAAAAGGCCTGACTGCATGAACTAGGGCACCACGAAGCCTTCTGACCTTTGAAAATCATGCACGACTAACGGCACCAGGAATAGTCTCATCGTAGGAATGCTCTCATGGCACACCTGCTGTGGTCTGATGTTTTGATGTGACAACCGGTGACTTCTTCTACTCCAACATCCCAAAATCACATGCCCTGACAACAGGTGCTGTATTTCAATACTGAGCCTGCCAGTTAAACACAACGTCCCTATCGATACGGCTGACATTCATTAAACTACCCTAATTTAAAGCTAATCTCCTGCTCTATTTAACAAAACAATGTCCCCTCCCTCCCACAAAGGTAATAATCAGATGGAGGGGACTTCAACCATAGATACTGTAACATGCAAATCCTGCAGCTCCCCCAACTAGCTTATTGACTATCAGGTAATACACAACCAAAGCTTCAGCTTATCAACAGGTGATCCTCGCATAAATAGAAATGCTGATTTTTAAGTCCTTCAACAGCAGGAAATGGAGTTAAAATTAAACCAGCCAAACCCCATCCTCATGCATGCATGAATCTGCAAGCAGAAGACCTGGCAACGGCTTGTCCCTGCCTTCCGACGCCTGTGGCCGTCTTGAAGAGACCCACCTGAACACACGGAGGTGTTTGTAGTTCTTGCTATATTTACATACACTTTAAACTCACTCCAACAGACTCCTTGAGAATCTGAGGGAACAGAAGGTTCTTTTTTAAAAAGCGATGCACAAGGTCCCAAATCCACTTTCACGACTCTTTCACGGATGCTCCATGAAGTTTCCCTTGAGAGCTGTAACAGCTCAGACGCGGATGCTCAGAAGGTGTGAAACGATGCCAGTTTTTCCAGCCGATTTTGAAACCATGCAACACTGAGGACCAGACTATGATGAGAAACAGCAGACGAGCGTTCGGGAAGCATCCAGCTTTAGTGCTGAGCTTGGCTTCCTAAAAGAAAGTGACAGGACAGTGGTTACATGAACTCCTAAAAAACAGGTACAGACTTCTGTACTTGACTAAACACTAAAAAAATACAGCTATACTTACTGCTTGTGGTAAAAATTCACCCAAACCCAAAGACTGAACTGGTGATAAAATACCCATTTAAAAACTTGTATTTATGTGCACAGAAATAAAAATATGCAACCTTCTGATTTCATGTTATTATTTATTTTTCAACAGAAGTATGGCCCTAAGCAAGACTGTAATGCATCCACATGCACTTAAAGACCATCCTTCCCTCCAAATATTTCAAAAAGACAAGAAAGGTGAAGAGCAAATTGAAGAAAACGAGGTAGACTGAGATTAAATGATTTCTTGGAGCTGGACAGTTGGTGAGAGTTAAGCCTGCACACACATCTCAAGTAAGCCTGGTCCTGATCCTGTCCCTCAAATGCTACTTAAACTTTTCCATCAAAGATGCCTATAGAATGATGCAGTGTAGAGTGTGAATAGGAGAAGTTGTACAAAAATAATCTGGAAAGTCTATTACAGAAAAAAACCCCAAACCCCATAACCAACCTAAGCATCTTGCTTGTGCAGCATGACATGCAGAGCTCAGCAGTGATACATAACAACACCAAACCACCGAGGGAAGCAGGAGTCGGAACTGTCAGGAGGGATTTCTACACACCTGCCTGAATCAGCAAGAACTCTGCAGTTCAGATGTTGTAACAGGGATGGTGAAACGTAGGTTAATTTTTATAGTGGTATTTTGAAATCTGTGGTTCCTTTCATCTAGAAAAACCCGAAATAATATTAATCACGTATCTCTTCAGTTGATACTTAAATCCAGTGGGAAAAAACCCCAACGATGAATTCTGATTTGTTTCAGTCCTGTTAATGTGGATGTATGTTCCCTTACAATGCTGCGGGAGCATTCCGGTTCCACTGGTAAGCGCTGAAACCCTGGGAACCCGCAGCGTGGAGATCTGCAGTCGTAGCTGTGTCCCTGTCCCTTCCTACAGACACCCAGAGGACACGACTGTCACCTCATGGTAAAAGGAAATGACGCCCATGGCTGGCTGACACGTGGGCAGTTACGGACAGACACCGCGACAGACCAAACCATGTCTGTCTGTCCGTCCAACGTGTATTGAGGAAAATCAGCGCTGCTGACAGAGGGGTGGTACTTCCAGTGGCAGCGGCAGATTTCCAGGGTGATACACAAGCTCCAGTGAAGTCCAACGGCAAAAAAATTCCTGACTCAGCAGTCTGTTTACCCCCCTTTCTTCCCCTTGAAAGCATCGCCTAAAGAATCAAGGCTTGTTTTACAAAGAATTAACTACGGCACTACATATTTTCAGAATATACTTACTTCTTCCTTAAATCCTTGTTACTGCTTATTTAAGAACCACACGAAAACGGCATGCAAACTCAATGGAAGGCAGTTTTATTTCTGCAGGTGACCCAGTATTCTTCTAATTACAGATAGCATCATTTTCTTCATTAAGTTTGGTGGATTATTGGTATTAGTGGCAACTGCTTCTGATCCTGCCTCTGTGTACACGCACGGGAGCCTACTGCAGCTTTCCAGCCACAGCCTGCGTGACGCTCGAGTAGCAATACCAGTACACGTGCCGTACTCTGGGATCCTTCCACCCAGCAGCTACTTGTTGTTCCAAGTGACTTCCAACAGCAGAAAATGCCACTTTAGAAACACAGAGCACAGCTAATATTAAAGACGATGCAAGGACGGAGCGGTAGCAGAGTGACTCTTTGTGATGGTCACAGCGTGAGTGCACGGTAGAGATGGCTCTTCAACACCTCTTCTCGTTTTGACCTCGGACCTGCATTTGGTCTTTTGTAGATTGAATTATATTTTATGGGCAAATTTATGGAATGTTTTATCTGATGACGTGGGAGTACGAATGGCATTGAAAAGCCTGTGAGATTCCAGTTTCTGCTGCTGCTGTAGGAACTCCACAGAGAGGCCTTTGTAGATATTTTGGGGTAAACACCTGCATGTCTTTGATGCTCTGTTTAGAATGACAGTCAGTTCTTCCCTCATAAACAAGGAGTATGCTCGCGTAATAGTCTGGTCGCAAGGCTTATTAAAATTATTTTTAGTCCCTGAAATGTAATGAGAAAACCCCCAAACCAAACCCTAACAGAAGTTGACTGATGTACAGACTTACCCCGTATTCTGGCTCACGTTCTCTCAATGTTAGTTTGAGTAATTACACCTTCTGAATTCAGTTAACAATTTAAAAATGTGAAATTGTTGGATTTCTTGTGGTTTTGATTTGTTTCAGCAACAGCTAGGTGTAACCTGTGGTGAAACAACCCTGCAACGTTTTACAATTCTATCTTCATCTAGCCCTATGTGTGCCTTGACTCCCCATTCCCACTCCTTTGTAGTTTGGGTTTTTACCTCGTTATCAGTCTGTAGAGCCATTTGCTGTTCCATCAGGCTTTGTCCTTGGCTGGAGTGATGAAACTTCTGTGCATGTTCTATGTTTGGAGATTTCAAAGGACTTTGCAACGTTTTCATCAAGAGACTTTGCTGAAATAAGTACTTCACTTAGATCCTGGTTATTATCCGACTCAGCGGTGGCTGCGTTCTCCGTCTCAGGACCGCAGGGTTTGGCAGATCCTCCGGCCACTTCTGAATACGATTCGCAGAAAGAGATGCTGTCACAGCAAGCCGAGTTTTGCATAAGAGGCCAAGCATCTGAAATGTCTCCGCAGGTAGAGCGTGACAGAGAACCAAGGAAGGTGGGAATCATTTCTCCAACAGAATCAGAAGCCCTGCAAGAGGATAAAAGACACATGGTTTCAAAAGCATTCCAGAACATCTCGTCAGTGTAATTATTGTCATTAAGAATCAGAGGTATGTGAAGAAGGTTTAACGGGGTTATTAAGTTAATGCTCTAGAGGCACTCTGCACAAACAAATCCTTTTGAAAAGGACTGCAGTCTGTTCCTCGTGTGGAAACGGAGCAAGCTCTGAGAACACTCCTCCAGGTAAAGAGGATGCCCGGCGCCCTTCACACCGGGAATTCAGGGTTGTAGAAAACACCAACCACCGCTGGGGTTGTTTACAGTCTAAAGAACAGAAACATGATAAAAAATAATACAGCACCGGTAAGATACAAAGACTGTTTCAAAGAGGAGTTAATTTATTTGTTCCCAGTGCATACGGGGAGGTTTAAAACAAGAGGTAACAAGTTTAAACGACAGTAAAAAAGATGTTTGGGAAGCCTGTAGCATCTCCCAACACTGGGGGTTTTTTTTGAGAAAAACACCAGGCTGGACAAATCATGGAAGAAGCACAGTGGGTTCCGACTGGGGAATGGATGGCAGGACGGCTCGAAACCCCTTCTCCCAGGGTGATGTCACACGGGACACGCGTTCGCTTCCCAGTCTGTTCTCTCTAGCCCACAAAACATGAAAATAAAAGGTTTCATCGCGTTCCCTTTCATGTGGGAAGGACAGAATACTAATGAAGGGCAAGGACTGTTAATTCTCACAAGGATTAGTGTTAAGAAAAATGGAAGAAAGTGGAAGCAGAAGCTCAGTATTATCTATCTCAAATGTCTTTAAGGTGCATGATGATACATGTCTGAGGGCACTCTACCTGTCTAGCTGTGTTGAAAGAAAGCCCAGTAATGTTTTTACTATACTGTACCCAAATAAGTATTAACAACCGCCAAAAGATGTGCTAATACATTTCCTTTCCAAAAACTGTCTACAGATGTACGGAACTGTGAAGGCTGAATTCAGTCTGATGTGCAGTAATAATCTGCGTGACAAACCTCATGCACTCGAGCGTTGCCTGAATCAGATTTTAGGTAGCCTTCCTCATCTCCAAAACACGA
>NW_010398182.1:33471-38936 GCF_000710305.1 Buceros rhinoceros silvestris | reverse complement strand
CACGACGCTTTAACCGCTTTGATACACGCAGAAAGCGCTTTTAGAAATGAGGCCAAAAGTCCGGACGTTGCACCACAATTGAAGGAAATACATTATTTTGGCAAAGGAAATTGAAGCAAACTGTGTTCCTACTGGGAGGAACCACAGGATCTTTGATGTCCACGTAGCATGGATATGACATTTGTTTTTAAAGCCTTAACCAAAAGATCCCTCGCGAGTACGCAACACTCAGCTTGTCAGCCTTGGTGGTATGAAAGGATGACTCAAGCGTGCTGGTATTTAAACAAGTTATTACACAAAATTCAGGTATTTTGTGTCTTGTACTTCGGCCACCAAGTCCCCTTGCATAAACAATGCCTGCGAAGAAGCTGCCTCTATATTTTTAGTTACATTTGGCCATAAGAACAAAAGAGCTGAAGACCCATTTCAACCTTATATGGAAAACAATTCTAGGTAAAAGAAATAAATACATCCTGTGTTATAATCTCTAACCAGGAAACTCTGAAGGACACCATAAATTTTATATGTTTGGCTCATGGCTCTGCTATAGAAATAGCTGCTACTGCATTTACATTCAGCTGATCTGGAGAAACTAGCGGTTACAATCTGGTAGAAATTAAGAAATACTAGATATTTCAAATCTCACGGTCTCTAAGAGCTTCTGAAGAAAGAAAATCTTCATGACACTTTAACTGAATCGCCCCAGATTCACAGGTTTATGCAGCACCTTGCTAACCCACAGCAGAAGAGGGTGTCACCAAAGCCTCTAAGGTACCGTAGAGGAAGACTATCTTCTTCTTCACAGAGACTGATATACCATGGCAGCATTTTTAAAGTAATACTTAAAATCGATTTTCCACCATAAACCTGTTTTTGCACAAAACAGCTAGAGTCCCTCAAACCCCCTCACTCCATCCCAGCTACTCTGTCTGCATCGTGTCATGGAGAACGCACACGAAATACTGAACACTGGACAGACGTTCGCAGAGTGACGCTACCTTTCGTTGAGCGTGGTCTGAGAGTGGAACGTACAGCCGGGACTGCTGTGCTCCATGCTGCAGGTTTCGTCACAGCACAGTGATGGAATCAAGTGAACTGGTCCTACGGAATGGAAATTAACTTCACAATGTTAAAAGCGTTCCAGCTCTGCCCACACTTAGTTTCTGCACTCTTCCAAACTTGAGTAGCATTGTAACATATGGATTGAGAAAAGAGATTTCTTATTGCAAAAATCGGGTTGTTTAGTTTATTACTTTAGAATTTATTACTTAGAAAAAGCCAAGACGTTCTTCCAGCAGTAATATAAATGCCAGTCATAAGTATCTACTTTTAAAATTATTTCACTTTTCGATTAGATACACGTGAAAAGAAGTATCACATTCTGGGTTAACATATTAGGATGGTATTTAAGCCTGTGCTCTTGTGTTAAATTCTGTATTTGTTGATGCCCTAACGGAATCTGTTCTGATACTACTCCACAAAATCTCAGTGATATTAATTGTTCAGGTTTTTAATGTCCTTTCGAGCTCACAGCATATCCTGTCGGGCAAATGTCGGGCAAATCCTTCACACCAATTTACGTCTCAAAGCCAGATGCAGTGCTATTTTTATCAGAAAGAAATGAAAGAAACATTTAAAGCTGTTTTTTAAGTGACGGGTCATTGAAATAAAAACAGGGGGAAAAAATATAAGCAAATAGCTTAGAAATTCTGTGTGCTCATGGAGAAGTTACCTAGGACAAAGGGTGGGTTGACAACGTTAGCCCTGTAGTTACATGCTACAACTACAGCAGTAGATAAATGTTCATCATGCCCCAGCGTCGCTTTTCAGCAGACCTAGCGTACCACACGTCTGTGACGGGCTCCTCTGGCACTGGCAGCAAGCTCTGGGCTCGTAGTCATTCAGCCGTGGTCTATCAAAACACGACAGTTCAGAGCCGTTGTAGTGAACGTCCTGGGATCTCAGAGACCCTTTGGACAAAAGGAATAGAAATATCTATCAGTAAATTATACTCTTTTCCCAGCTCTGAGCCTCCTAGCGCCACAGAATGCTGGAATGTCACACCATACAGTCCTTCCATGCATTTTCCAACTGTGATCAGGTGGTCACACGTAACCCAACCCACAGATCCTCCAGCAAACCCTGGGACACTGTCCTCCCCCTGGGACAGCTGCTTCAACTGCAGCCTCTGCTAGGAAGACACCTGCTCTTACTTTGAGGCTGAATTGAGAATGTATCTTATTCACTGTGACATCTGCTCAGTGTTCAATGATTCTCAGCGATTCCCATCTGAAATTTGCCACATTCAGCTTTCGGCCATGGGGATTTTGTTTACGTTATCTTTAAGAGCTCTATATGAACAGCAAAATTCCTCTCATCTGGGTAATTGCAGGCCAAGGCAAACGAGTTACGAAATTTCACTGACTCAAGCCTGAATTCACTCCATCCAAATTTCTTAACACTTGTAAAGCATCATTTAGGTTAGAAACAATTCTTACAATGCCTCTCTGAATCCTTCTGGTTTCGCTTGTGCTGTAAGCAGTGATAACATCCATTACAGAATGGTAGGGGTTGGAAGGGACCTCTGGAGCTCATCTAGTCCCTGCTAAAGCAGGGTCACCTAAAGCAGGTTGCACTGGATCACGTCCAGGTGGTGTTTAAGTATCTCCAGAGAAGGAGACCCCACAGCCTCTCTGGGCAGCTCTGTCACCCTCCAACTAAAGAATTTTCTCCATGTGTTTAGGAGAAAATTCCTGTGTTCCAGTTTGTGCCCGTTGCCCCCTGCTGCACATGGAGATAACACAAATTATTATAAGCTTAAAAGTAATCGTCAACAATGATGTTTAATTCCAACACAGCATCTACTCCCCTAGTTTATGACTATTTTTTTCAGTATTCCTGCTATATGATTTCATCACAAGTCTTCCACATGTGTTGGGTTTGTGTCTGGCCATGTTTTGTAGCAGGGGAGGGGGCTACTGGAATGGCTTCTAGAAGAAGCTTCGATGAGCATTTAGCATTGCTGAGATCCCCTCCCAGCCTGCTCTTCTCCAGGCTAAACAGACCCGGCTCTCTCAGCCTTTTCTGCTAAGAGAGATGCTCCAGTGCCCTCATCCCCTTCGCAGGACTCCATTAGACTCTCTCCAGTGGTTCCTTGTCTCTCTTGAACTGGGGAGCCCAGCACTGGACACAGTGCTCCAGATGTGGCCTCACCAGGTCAGAGAGAGCCTCCCTCAACCTGCTGATCACTCCTCTTAATGCACCCCAGGACACCACTGGCCTTCTTGGCCACAAGGACACAATGCTGGCTCATGGTTAACTTGTTACCCACCAGGAGAGACCCTCCCATAACCTGCTGGCCACGCTCTCTTACTGCATCCCAGGGTACCACTGGCCTTCTTGGCCACAAGAGTACATTGCTGGTTCAGGGAGAACTTGTTGCCCACCAGGACTCTGAGGTCCTTCTCTGCAGAGCTGCTTTGCAGCAGATCAATCCCTCCCTAGGTGCAGGACCCTGCACTTGCCTTTGAACTTCATTTGGCTCCTCTCCACCCAACTCTCCAGCCTGTCCAGGTCTCTCTGAATGGCAGCTCGGCGTCTGGGCTGTCAGCCACGCCTCCCAGTTCTGTACCATCAGGGACCCTGCTGAGGGTGCACTCTGTCCCTTCTCCAGGTCGCTGATGACAGTACTGGTCCCGAGTACTGACCCCTGGGGAACACCGCTAGCTACAGGCATCACCTGACTCTGCACCACTGACCACAACCCTATGAGCTCCGTCATTCAGCCAGTTCTTCCTAGTTGTTACTCCTGCTTGACATCCGGTGTTCATTAGATGCCATAAACATATTTTAATAAAAGTTTTAAAAATTATAAATGGGAACTGGAGTCCTTTCGACTGTTATCTTCCTTAATTTAAATTAAGGGGCAGAAAAAGTTTTATTATAAACAATCTGAATTACATTGCTGAGCTGTTATGGATTTTATTTTTTTAAAATTTATGAATCTAACTGGCTTAGGAATTTAATTAATCTTGAACATGCCCATAAAACAAGAATTGTCAATGACAATTCTGCTGTCTACAGGGCCCACGTTCAGAATACAAGTTGTTTCGCACAGACACGTGATGCACAGTTCCTCCAAGCTGCTATTTCCACACTGGCACTGCAACACTCTAGCTTCGATCCCAGACAGTCCACACAGATCTGGGCAGCATCTAACAGAGTATGGCACAGAACTAAGGCAGCTGGGTTATTTCGGGACATCTGCACACAGCAGTGGAAGCTGGAACATGCACGCTGAGCTGGCAAACACATATTGATATATAGTCTTGGGTTTCTGCTAGTTTGTTCACCTCAGTGTTAAACTTTCCTCAATGCTGTAGAAATTCCATTTATTTTTCTACAGAGAGATTTGCCAAACTAATAGGGGTAGACGAAATGCTACAAAGGAACAGTAATAACAGGACACTTACAGCTTGGTTTCTTCTCCATAAACTGCCTCTTACAATAGATGACACACAGAATCAGGAGAGCTAAGAGCACTGTCGCCAGCGCGCTGCAGATAACAGCTGCCAGAGCGGTGTCTCGAGGGCTGGAAGCAGTTGATGGGATCTTCACAAGGTTTACTTTGGTGGTACCTGAAATACAATTAAGTAAGATTTAAGGCAAACTGTCCACATTTCAGGATCTATGCAAATAAGCATGGGAAACAGAAGAGGTTTGTAGCACGAAAACCCAGGATGTTCCATTTGCTAGTGTGAAAACATGAGTTGCGCGTATAAATGGATACCAGCCACCACACTGTGAAAAAGCCCTTGAAAATATATGGCAGAATGAGTGGTAATCAGTGGATGCACACAAACACGTTCTGACTGTCCCCAAGAATGGAATCAGATCTGCACCATGAAGACAAAAGGCCTCACAGTTTTCAGCGATGTCAGATTATTTGGAGATGGAGAACGTTTCCTGGTGTATGAGAAGAAAGCTATCCACTAGAGGGAGTCACCCATGCATGGACTTCCCTCCAGAAGGAAATCTTCCGAGGAACCTAGCCCAGTTCAGATGCTGTCAAAGGGACCATTTTGCTTGACTGCATCTGTCATGACACCATGGGCATTTCTAGGGTCAAACCTGGATTTCAGCTGTGTTAACTTTTTTATATTCAGTGACAGATTTTAATACAGACAATACCCCAAGTAGAAGTTCAGCAGACTGACTTTATATCCCTATTAGCAAAGACGTCAGCAGTATTGCTAGCTTGGACAGCTTGTTAGCTTTTATGAGGAGAGTGGAAAAGTATCAGAATTTTAACCATGAATTTAATTATGAATGGTCTTCAGAAATGAAATTCATAGAATCATTTGGAAAAACCTGTAAGATCGAAACCTAACACTGCCAAAGCCACCACTAAACCATGTCCCTAAGTGCCACATCTACATGTCTTTTAAACCCCTCCAGGGACGGGG
>NW_010398182.1:23624-33318 GCF_000710305.1 Buceros rhinoceros silvestris | reverse complement strand
AATGCTGCACAACCCTCTCTGGAAAGACATTTTTCCTGACAACCAACCTAAACCTCTCCTGGGACAACATGATGCCATTTCCTCTCGTCCTGTCACTTGTTACTTGGGAGAAGAGACCGACCCCCACCTCGCTACAACCTCCTTTTAGGTAGCTGGAGAGAGCAACAAGATCTCCCCTCAGCCTCCTCTTCTCCAGGCTAAACACCCCCAGGACCCTCAGCTGCTCCTCAAGGACGTGTTCTCTAGACCCTTCACCAGCCTCACTGCCCTTCTTTGGATGCTCTTCTTCTTTTGTTACAAAACTCTGTTTTCATCACTTATGAATGCTGGCAGCTCATCAATCTGCTTTGAAGTTCACATCAATTCAGCAGCTTATGAGAAAGGGAACACAAGTATTTCCCCGACAGCGAATTTTTAAAAAACCACAGACAGTATTTTATTAACTCATTTTTCTAAGTTCAATGTGCCTATTTCACTCTGAAAATGCGGTTAAAGCCTAAAGACCGCAGTTCCTCAGAAATGGTCCATGCGGTCATGAGTAGAAATTGGGAGATAAATGTCTGCCACAGTGTATTAAACGCACTCATCGAATCATACGTCCACGCAATCGTCTCATATCCTGACTGCGGGACGATGGCAGCGGGAGGGAACCTACTAACTCAGTGCAGCCAGTGGAGCTGTATTACTCAGGAAGACTTTTTCAAGTAACAATGGCATTTCCTCTACACGCTTCAGACGTGGGCAGCAAAGCCTTCACAGAATGCTTTTTTATAATGGGCAGGTTACCAAAAAGCTGGGTTATTACATCCTATTCTATGTCTTCAGACCACTTAGTCCAAAAAAAAAATACTAACTTCTAGGAAATATAGAAACCAGAAAAAAAAAAAAAAAAAAAAAGAAAGACACATGACTTACTAAAGACACGTTTCTAAGGATTGTATTACCAGGTAGTTGCTGGTAACTGGGGGAACATAACAAAAAGTGGAGAGGTCAGATCACAGCTATTATTCAGAAGAAAGAGTATTTAGATGTTAATTTCCCAATTTCAAGGGAAAGAAAAAGAAGTGTAACTGTATTTACATCTGCTTGAATATGTCTATTTACCTTTGATTTGTACTATTGTGTTCCACTGTCACATCAAGAGTGTGGAGAGCAAATTTACAGCAGATCTTTTTTACATCCTTTAACTTGCCAAATTCAACAGAGTGGAGCTAGTGGAGCAAGTCCAGTGAGAGGCCTCAAACCTGACTGAGAACCGGAGCCTGTCTCCTGTGATGGAAGGCTGAGAAAGCTGGGACTTCTCGCCCCGAAGAAGACAAGGCTCAAGGGACTATCTCATTGACGTGAGTAAGTCCTTGAGGGGAAGGTGCCAAGAGGACAGAGCCAGGGTTTGTCACTGAACTAGAGGCAACAGGCACAAACTGAAACATAGGAGGTTCCCTCTGAATTTCAGGAAACTCTTTTGCAGCTGTGAGGTGACCAAGCATGGCACGGGTTGCCCAGCGAGATTATGGAGTCTCCCTCCTTGGAGATGCTTAAATGCTGCCTGGGCATGGTTGCGCACCCAGCTCTAGGTAACTCTGCTTGAGCAGGGGCTCGAACCAAACGATCTCCACAGGTACCCTCCCACCTCAACCACGCTGTGATCCCACGTTACTAAAGTCCATAAAGAGGCTGAAGTCTCCTATGATAATGAGAAACGCCGTTTGAAACTCGGTCCCTCCACTGAAACGTTATCACTCCGTTATCACAGCAAGTGGTTTATCTATTATTTGTGTTGTAGGTAACAGAGGCAAACCTCAGTTCAGGGGCTCCGGTACTTTTCCTCTTTAACAATTATTACCTGTCCTCTTCATGTTCTTCTAGAATTCCTGTTACTCACAGAGATAGGTCCTGTGACCTCTCCTCCAGATCTTCACTGTTTAACTTAAAAGAAAAAGCAATCTTCCTGCCTCACCTTCACTGCCTGTGGCAGCGGCACTGCCACCTTCCACAGCGAAAACGTGGCACTCGCCTTCTAGGACTCTTGCAGCTGCACTTTTCAGTTTACAGTTTTGACAGACTGCAGAAATTTCTGCAAGGAATGTGAAGTCCCAGGGCATATGTCTGTGAGAAGCAGTAAAATTAAACATGAAATAGCTATCTATACAGCAACGCCCGCTGGTGTCGGTGTGCCAGCCAAGGACGGGGCACTGCTGTCACGTTTCCAGTCTCAGTCAACTGCTCGCTCTAGTCCTTAGAAGGTTCAATGCAGCCTGGGCAAGTTACTTCAAAACAAGACAATAAAAAACAGACCAGAATATCTTAAAGTATTTTTCATACCACTGTATGGTATCAATACTAAAAGTACTGAACAGTTCTCAGAAATTAGACCTTCATAAACAGTAGAAAAAAGGGCCATTTAATTTTGAAAGCAAAACCAGAAGAAGAGCGCTGGAGCTGGAGCTGCTCTATTTTTGCCTCTCTTCGTTTGTTCAGAAAATGTATCTATTTGCAAGTATAATCACATACATTTCTTCACTGCCCATCAGCAACATCCAAACTGGATTTACTGCAACTTTATTTTACACTGGGATGGCAAAGAAGTTAAATTTATTTTAGCCATCTAGTTACTTATTTGGTTGAAGGTTGGGGTTTTTTTTTGGTTTTTTTTGGTTTTTTTTTACCTGAGAAAGCAATTTTCTCTTCCTGAGAATGCCTACCACTCATCTTTACCTTCAAAGAACGTTCTGGAACAGCTCCTGTGAGCAGCCCATTGTAGCGTAGCTCTAATTACAGCGATAGTGATCTTCCCTGCAGAGACCAGCGGGTCAGGAGGGGATCGCTGCTGCAGAATCGCCGCTGGGCATGGCTGAACTCTGCCTCCAGTGCTACTCAGGTACGTACGCACTACCATAAACTGCCACTGCTCCTTCCAGGCTCGCAGACTAATGGACCTGTCTCAGTAAAGCAAAGAGGCGCATTTCAAACTTCTACGACTATTAAGTGATTACATGATTAAATTTAAATACGTAATTAAACACCGTGAGTTGGACGTGATACACTGTGAAAGGAGGGAGGAGGTGCATACTTTAATGATTTTAGAAAGCGTGTGCATGTTACGCATCACCAATAAACCAAAAAATACATTTATTTAAGAACTAGATCTCCTTTTCTAAGTCTTAGTTCCAATATATTCTGGAAATGTGCTGGTGCTGAAGAAGAAAAACCCGTCACATCAAGCTGTCCCCTGCGTAATTCTCAGCAGCGAGCATAAATACCCCTCCTTCCCTTAAATATCCATCCTTCCCTTAAACACCCCTCCTTCCCCTAAACACCCCTCCTTCCCCTAACTAACCAACGGCACGTGGGGAAGTCGGTAGGCGCAAAGGTGCAGTTCTTAAAAGCAACTGAAGTTCCTGTTGATGCAAGCGGGTTAACCAGCAGCAGCTGGGCTAACATGGAACGTACGAATCCCAGCGGTATCACTGCAACTTCTGCCAATAAACTGAAGAGTTGCATTTTCAGCCTGGAATACCGAACAGCCAGAGACAGGACAAAATGTAAAAACACTTCCTCTGCCACTTGTGTCATGTTTGTCTTCTCAGATTTTTCTTTTTTTTTCTCAGAACCATAATTAGCTGCAGTCACCCCAGGCATCAGAGTGCCTGACAGCAAGCTTTCTGCGGCAGATTAACCATCTGAACACGGAACCTGCAACATTTCACACTTCTTCCATTGAAATAATAATTTTATAGTAATATATTAATTACCAAAGTTGAGGAGGATGAAATGGAGATCATGTTTGGGTTTTCTTCCCTACCATGTCAAGTGAACATTAACCCAAAGGGCGTTTACTCAACTGAACAAAGCTCATCAAACCCCCACTCGGACGGCGCTACCTTGGTGACACTGGACAGAGTGCCATCTTTTACAGTCAGGATTAAGATGCAAAAGTAAATTAAATCGTTGTTAATTCCTGGAATATGGAGACTTCAGTCAAGAGTTGGGAAAGAAGCATTTGCTTCATCACACCCACTACCTTTATGCTGAAATGGGCCCAGGTCAGCGGTATCAGCTTCACTTTGCTAAGAATTAAGGGCTCAGACATACCCTCAAGTTAGGGTAATTTAACGAGTTCCTGCCTGCCTGCTGACGGGCAGCGGCTTCCTGGATGTGTGCTCTCGACTGATGGAAGATGCAAGGCAATGTGACTTACCTTGAAACTCCTTCACTTGGAGAAAGTTTAAAAGATGCTTGTTCATTTAAAAGTAAAAAGACAACACCTCTACTCAGCCCCAACAAGCAAAAGAATGCGGTATGGATAAACCTGACGGGTGTTCGTATAATGCAGACAGCAGCGGGATCACCTATGTGCTCATGTACCAAATACCTGGGTCAGATGTATCACCAAGCACTAACACCAACGGAAAGGCAGTTGTCCTGAGTACGTTTCTGAGACTTTGCAAGGCAGCAGGCTGCCTCCTTTCTCCTGATCATTTAAGTAGGAGGCGAGAAACTTTATTAAATATTGCTGGTGGAGCCTGTGGTAAACACGGAGAGAGAAAGTCTCCCACCGTCTGTAAGAGGACGGCCATTGTGTGCATGGCCTCCACCCAAGAGTTCATCACGTCAAACCACAATTTTCAAATGTACTCCAGGTGCTGACTTTAAAGACTTCAGCTCCAACTCAGTGCCCTACAATTTTTTTGTTGTTTTATTTTGCTGGTTTTGTTATTTAATAAATGTACCAAAAAGCCCTGGGGAAGAAAATGACTATTCAAGTATTTGTCCATTGTTTGGAAATCCTGAGAAATGTGCTTATAAATTAAAATCTTTGGAATTTGATTTATTTGGTTCCAAGACCATTTCTCTTGCACTGCGTATTTCCACAAACTCCAACTGCTGACAGCCTTTTCTGTTTAAAACGGGAGAACAATGACACCGGGTATGTGAATTCAAACTCTGCATGAACTCCACGGTACTGGATCCACACCCCGGTGAAAGGCACAGCCAACTCCTGCAACACACTTTGCTTTTAGTAATCAAGAGACGTTAATTCTTGGTACCAGCTCACTTGAACTGATGTGCGGGCACGAAAGTCACATTTCATACACAAACCCCACCTTTGAGACCTGTCTAGCCATTAAATATGCTACTACATCAGAACACAGCATTAGATCACTGGTACCTTCAAATAAACTGGAAAAAAAACTGCATAAGCCAAAAACCAGAAGGAGTAAGATAAAATCTGTGTCACTGCCCAACTACATATTCTCCCCCCAGCAAGATAACTGGTTATGAGTGTGAAAAACCAGTACATCTCTCCTGTATAAACTGGAAATTCTTGAAATGATCTGGTGCCACAAAGCGCACCCTGTTAGCGTGGCTGGGGGGGGTCAGCCGTCACCTCTCTGAGCTGCTTCCAGCAGCTCACTGCGCACCTCTGGCAGCCGAGGTGCCTATAGCTATTTTGCAGAAAATGCAGTTACTTTCTCGGAAGTTTTCATGGCTTCAATGAGTATCACAGAAAGCCTGTGTTGGCATAGGAAATTGCCAGGTGCGGCAGAAAACCGGCTTCCCTTAGAAACCTCGCTTCTAACTTGTCCTTTTAACCAGACGTGTTCTAGAACAAGAACGCAGCATTTTAGGGTATTGTCCTGTTCCACTCCACACCCCAGCCGGGCTATGACTTAGGACAGCTGATGAAAGTAGATGGTATCTGCACTGTACTCTGTGTACACAGTGCCGCGTCATCCCCGGGAAGAGGAGGAAAACCACCCGGCACAGGATTCGAGTCAGGTACCTCTGTTCATGGCAGTTACTGCTCGTGTACACACGGCATCACCCGCAGCTCCAAAGTGCTCACGCGAGGCACTACCTGCCAAAGCAGAAGAGTTGGGATTGCCTCGGTTTTCAAGTGGGTAACCCCTGCCATGACCCGTTTTCTACAAGGGAAGAGGAAGCCCATCTACACCCTGCAGAATCTAATTACACACTCGCTAGTTAAATGACAACAGCGCATACGCAAACACAAGCGTGTCTGGAGGCTGTTTCTTTCCCTCATCAAAGTGTACCTGAACACGGCGAAAGCTGCGCACACCAGTTTCTTCTACGAGGTTCACACGAGCCCCCATAGCTGCTGCGTGATGAGCTCGTAGACTGGCACAGGGATTGGTTTCCAGTCCGGATTGAACCAAGGCAGTGCGGAAAGTTCCGTCCCGTGCCCACGGCCGGACAGCAGATACCCCACCCCGCCGGGCTGGGGGGGTCACTGTGATGCAATTCTGTCATTAAAGGGTGCGTGACTCTCTGGAGTCAAGGAGAAGTCACTTCTAATGCTCCACTTCCCACCCCAGTTCCTTCCCTCTTTGCCCCGGTTCAGCTGGCGTAAAGCCCAGGAGCAGACAAACGCCTGTGAGAGGATGGCACGCCGCTGTCCCAAATCCGTTAATACAAACGTCGGCAGCCATCACTAACAGCCCATGCAACGGTCTTATCCTGCTTTAAAAACGTTTCGTGAAGGTACCAACCATGCCCAGCTACCCCGCCGCTGTCTGCTGACCGGGCACCTGGTTTTTATCAGAACCACAGGGCATGCGCTGGTAATATTCAGTCACAGAGTTTTTATAGCTTTAGACAATAAGGATTGTGTATTAAAATAACAAATTATATAAATTAGTCCTACATTACAACCCCCCTATATTTGAATATCAAATTATGTGCAGGATCATTTGCTAATTTTGCTTAAAATGGAAGGATTTAAATTGGCCAAATAACCAAATAAGCAGCTCTCCACTCCAGAGAGCTAGATTTTTCAGCAGCGATAAAAAATTTCAGTAAAATCTGAGTACACTTCCCTCATTCCTTCCTGGCCTACAAATAAAACTCAAAATAACTGGGTATGGCAAGTGAAATCCTGATGGCTTGAGATTATCTCCACTCTTCAAAATTTCTGTAATTACTAACACTTTTTGTTACTGAATATGAAAAAACATAAACACTAAGGAAGTTATCCCAGCTATTAGAACTTCCATACAGAAATTTAAGATGTGACTTATAAAAAAAATCAGTGCTGAAAGAGATCTGGAAATACCTGTGTGCACGTGCATTCGACATGGGATGAATTTATTACATTCAGTTTTAAAAAGGTTATTTCTGAATTGAGAGAATATATGAGAAATAAAACACAAAAGTTCCACAACTTTTAGATATGCTTTCAAATAATAATTAAAAAAAATCGATGGATATATAAAATAAAATATAAATATTTTGGTATCCATTTTGAAGAGTGACAGAGGATATTTTGGCACAGGTCTTAACTAAGTAGACATTAAGCCCTAAAATCTGTAGTTTTTAAATCCAGGGTCTCTATCTGCGATACTAGAGGCCAGTATTAGATCACGTACCTCCTACACAGAGCGAAGAGGAAGTTAGACATGGAACAGAATCTGAAGAAACCGGGAAAAGGATACGAAACTTTGGGTGACAGAGAAGGGCTTCCATCATCTCTTAAAACTCTCCTGAGAGCAGAAATTCTATCACCTTGTTTTCAAATGAAATCGAGGGGGGAGAAGTCACGAGCATGGCTTATAACCCCTTTCAGACACAACTCCTGAAAGCGGAGGCGATGATGGCGTCTCTGCCTTCTGGAGAAGCCCAAGAGCCCTTTGTACAACGCACTGGTTCAACCGCCTGCTCCGTCACCTCCACGGAGGGTGTTTGAGCCGCGAGGCTGTAGGCTGAGCGTGGTAAAACTTATTTCTTCTCCGCAGCTGACTTTATCACTAGCAAACCTTCAGCAGCAGAAGTGAAGACTCCTCTTCCCACAGCCCACGGGCACATGACGCGCAGAACGCGACAGAGCCGAACGAACCAGACCCAGGCCTGCCCATCGCCTTCCTCCTGTTTACGTTAAAATATCATTATTTTAGGTTAAATTCTTCAAGGAAGGCAACTATTCCTGAATGGGGTGGGGGGGCTGGTTTGGGGTTTTGTTTTTTAAAAACATCAGCCATTTCCACATGTTGGGGGAGAACGTCTGTACTGTGGAAAACAGCGCGTGTTTATGTAACTACACTGTTTCACAATACTTACACACAACTGAGATGAATTATGGTTCTGAAGTGGAAATTAAGAGTTGCATAACCAGCCCTACTAGTATTTTTAACTTTTTAAAGTTCAACCTTTTTTTTTTGGAGGGGGGGGGATAATGTGAAATATGTGGGATTAAATAAATTTTCCTGATTTTATAACATATAGCCGTAACACCTTCAGAAGCCGGACAGTTACCACCAGCTTATTGTAACACTGCAAATACCAATTCATGAATTGCTGCAAAGTTAGTGACGTGCTGTAAGCATGCAAAAAGCTGCAGCTTTTAAGTCAGAAATAATAACAGCTTATAAAAACCAGGTTTTAATTAACCACTTTGGGGATGAAGTCAAGTTATACAAAATGAAAGGCTGCTGCGTGCAAGATGCTCGCCTTGTTCTGTTGCTTAATTTGAAACATACCATCTCCCATCTTGAAGAGAAGGCAGGAGTTACTCACAGGATGCAGAAGGCGTTCTGGAAGGTTGTGTTGGGAAAGTCCAGCTCTGTTGGTGAGACCCATCTGACCAAACCCAAACATCTGCTTCTGAGGGAGTCACTTGAAGTTTCTCTCCATAGGGAGATGGAATAAAGGCCCCTTCCGGCCACAATTAATCTGATCTGTTTTGAACACTTCCTTTGACCATCCTTCTGCACTGAATAGAGAGCGAGCCTAAGGTCGCCAGTGTACCGATGTGGCTGTTGCAGGTATCCACAGTCAAGGAGGAGCCGTCCCACTCGGGACTGACAAGTCAGGATGCAGGGTCTGGGATGGCTCTGACTATTCTGTCATTCATTTCTCTGTTTCAGTTCATCAGCTGTGTAACAGCCACTAACATTTTACACCACTTTTATTGTAAAGATTAAGTCAGTAACAAGTGCAGGAGTTGTCACAAGTGCTTCACAGAGAGCCACAGAAAAGCCCAGTGGTAATCATCACGTTCTGAGTGGGATATCGCGTGCAGCAAATGAGGCCAGACAGGATATCACAGGTTTTGCCTATCCTGTGCTTTAAATGAGGGAACAAAGGCCAGGTGGGAAATAACATAGGCAATGACATAAACAACCCCCTACTGCACACACAAAGTAATCTAACCGGGGTTGCAGGACTCCGTTCTGGCACATCTCAACTTTGGCAAGTTTTCTTAGAATGGGGGCTTCAGTTTGAAAGAAATATTGCAGCAAAGAATAAAAAGGTATTTTTATTAATTTTTATATATTTATTTATTTAGCAGGAGTGAATAAAAATAATCTACACTAAAAACCTCAATTTCCCCCTTAAATTAAGAGAAAAGTAAGAGGAAGACAGATACAATCATTCAATGCTGAATTTGCAGTTCTCATTTAACCTGACACTGGCATCTCGATGGAACTCTAACGTCAGAAGTCCAAAGGTCTGGAGATGAAGTCAGAGCTACTCACCTCGGGCTCTCCTCCTAAGACATAGCCAGAAGCAGAAACCTCCCATGAAGTAATGAATGTTATGAATGACAGGACGAGAGGGAATGGCCTCAAGTTGCATCGGGGGAGACTGAGGTTGGATATCAGGAAAAATTCCTTTCCAGAGAGGGCTGTGCAGCATTGGCACAGGCTGGCCAGGGGGGGGGGAAAGGTCCCCACCC
>NW_010398182.1:22093-23549 GCF_000710305.1 Buceros rhinoceros silvestris | reverse complement strand
GTAGAGTCCCCATCCCTGGAGGGGTTTCCCAGCCGTGTGGAGGTGCTGCTGAGGGACATGGTTTAGGGACCCTGGCAGGGCAGGGGAACGGTTGGACTCCATGATCTCAAAGGTCTCTTCCAACCAGGTGATTCTGTGATTCTACGAATCTGAAATGGCCTGAAAGACTGCTCAGTGGTGGTCACCAAGGCTCACCTACCTGGATGCTCTGAACTCCTGAGGTACCCAACATTCTCCACCGATTATCAGGGGGAGACAACTTCAATGTGAGGTACTAACTTCTATATGGCTAAATGAGGGTGTCTGAATTCCATCGAAAATTTCTACATGCAGATACGGTAACTATAAATTACATGCAGTAGTACGCACATGAGTTAGACCATGGGACTTCAACGAAACTTCATTAAAACTGGTGGATACAGCCTTTTATTTAAGAAAGCCGTAACAAAGAGCTGATCTTTTCAAGAAACAGTTGCAGCCAATGCTTCAAAGGCACACGCCACTGCCCAAAGTAACATGTGAGATCACTGAACGATCTTTGTAAACAAAGCAGAGGTTGGCAGTGCCCTGCTTCAGCACAGGTGAACCAGTGCCAGTGAGAATGTGTGAGGCTCATCACACAAAAAATTGAAGGCAAAGTACTGGACAACCGGAGAGAGCCAAGTCATCAGTAGGAACGTTAGGTCTTTCTTCTGCTGGGCTGTCTCCAGCTCAGGAGGTGTTGGTTTATCATGAATCGTTACTGCTAAGGCCCTTGCTGCCCAACTCCGCCTGTTAAGGCGGTCACATCTTATCCTATTTTCAATACGTTCCAGTACTCTGGACTGGAATTTCAGTGTTCTTTTGCTTGACAATAATTTTCTTATTGGAGAATTGGCAATATGGAAACTTCCAGCCGAGATGGATTCCCTGTTTTCTACTGTACGTTTTAAAACAAGAAACGTAAGAGAAACACAGACTAACTATTCTGTAGACAAGCAAGATAGACAATAGTATCTACCAGTACCAAGGAGAATAAAAAAACCAAAACACACTTTTGCACTTGTTTAGCAATATTTTATACTCACACGTCAGACCCAGCTTGGATTCTCTGCACCCAAAAGCCATAATAGTCAGCACTTAACTTACACCAAATCTCAGTGGCACTGAACTGCTAATATAACCATTCCCAGGATTAGCTGGGTCACTGTACGAGATCAATTTAAACTAGTATTTTCAGTCTGAACATAGAGTAAAAGCATGTTAATAAATTCATATATTTGAAAGAGTCATACGCTTCTGTAAACAGAAAATGTCTAAAAAAAGCTAAAAACCCAACCCTGCAAAGCTGTAACTGCTACTCGTTTTTTCAGATTATCCCCAAACACAATAAAAGTTCACTGAAAGATGTTTTGCAGCTTTACTGCCATTATGCAACACTGGACTGATGGTGACCAACCTAATGGCCAAGTTCAGC
>NW_010398182.1:7475-22009 GCF_000710305.1 Buceros rhinoceros silvestris | reverse complement strand
TGCAGGAGCTTTGCAAACCCACTCCGTACAGCGAACAGAAAATCACTCAGAGCCTCGGCAAGCCGGGGCTGAAGGGCTGGCCACGTTAGCAAGGGCACGTACCAGAAAACCCATCGGAAACAGGACTTACTCAGCGCAGGTCAACTATTAGCCCCTTCTCTGCAGCTCAGGAATTTCAAGTTCACTTTAATCTAGCGTAATGGAGCTAACCAGCTCTTACATTTAAAAGTATGATTAAGTTAAATTTCTTGCAGACATTCTGTAGCTAAAACAAACAGGCAGTGTGCCTCTGGCAAAGAAGGATACCAATTATGGGATTGACTCAGAAGATGAAAGGTTGCACAAGTTACTACTAGAAACAAAAGTATGGTAAACTGGTTTGAAAAAACACATTGAAATTCTCCTACTTGGCAGTTAAGATGATAATTTCATTTTCTAACTGTACTTAACAGTGTCAAGCAACAAACCTAAATATGCTTGCAAACGGCCTGTTCGTATTTTAGATGAGCAAACTAGAAGTGAATGCTGCAAACACAAACTTCATCGGGCTATACACTAGGGCACGTTTTAACCTAACGAAGAAGTAAGAACTCCACAGAGAGTGTTTACTCCACAAAAACATGCAAAACCTACGTATTTTGGTAACTCTCAGCTTTCCTTTGTTAAATATCCATTTTAAGGGAATGGTTTATATAACTTTACTCTTAATGCAGCAATTCATTCCCTGATTTAAAAGGAATCATAAAAGAAACATCATCAAGGCTTCAGACATCTGTGGGGAAGGATATACAAGTTCAAAAGTCGGTTTGTATTTCAATCTGCAGCTCTCACCAGGATTAGCAGATAGGGCTTAGCTGCCAGCTGCGAGTCAGAGGGAAGATAAAAAATCTGCCCTACACATACTATGGACTGGGCAGACATAACCTCCTGCCTGCCAGACGGACACCACTTAGGTAAAGCCCTGTTAAGACAGCGTGAGCTTCTGCTGTCAATTCATGAAATAAACAAAATTTGATCCAATTTAAGATCACAAGGTGACATTTCCATTCTCGTTTCAAGCTATACATTTTTCATCATATAGTAGTAAGAAATGAGGAAACTATTTTCAAAGATGTATTGGAATATTGTGCTCTCTCTGGAATACATTAATGGATTAACGATTATGATTACACGTAACTAGTGCAATTCTCATGCTGAAACTAGAAAGCCGATGCCTTCCAGTGCAGTTCAGCTAGGTCAAACACCACCCCAGCTCCATGCCTTCTCCTTAAAACTTCACTAGATTATGATCATACATACTTTATCTATTAAATTCTCAGACATTATAAACAATCAGTTGAGAAACAACATTTCCATTCTTGATTTATTTTATGATTTCCATTTGTAAGATGGAAGCCATTTACATGACATCTACTCTGAAAATCATTTAGTATTTATAGTGCGAACAGCTTTCTATGTAGGGACTGCTAATAGTAATCTTCCAGATTTCCTAGTAGAAAAGATTTTGTTTTTAAAGATTTAAACGTCTAGCATTCAAATTTTCCTGTTCCAACCCCCCCCATCACAATAAATTAATACTTTCAAGAAGCTTTGTTCTACATTGTTGTCCTCTCCCTAGATTTTCTGTTGAAGAACGTGGTAGGAGCTTATGCTACAACCTTCTCAGCAAGCGCATAATACAGCTCCTCGTTCACTACCAGATCCCTAGTTTTTGTGAAATCAGAAAATTCCTTGTCTGAGGTCTCTGTTAGTTTTTAAGGGTGGACAGAAATTAGTCACCAGGGTCAAAAGGATTTAAAATACAGGACAAGATTATTCAATATCCTGCATTCACTCATGAAACCAAAGTGAAGGTGACACAATTCTAATCTTATCTGCCCCAAGAGTTTGGACCTTCAAAACATTTTGGTTTGCCACAACACTTGAATTTACAACTCTGAAATCATTTTCAGCAGCCAGAACACCTCCTGGCCACTGGCAATGTTCAGTATGTTTCAAGTATGTAGTAGTTAAAAACAAGGGAGGACAAACTCGCTGTTCGCAGAAACCTGGCCTTCAGTGGCCAGGAAGGAAACGGGAGTTTCCCCCCAGAGAACGCTACATTGCCAGGAACAAAACCTCTTTCACAGGTCCAGAGACTAGTGTGACTCGGGCACTAAAGGAATGGTCCACACACTCAGTGATAACCACCAAATCCTGACAGTTCACTGAACAAACAACATCAAATTCAGCTCAATCCATTAAATATACCTAGACCTTAAAGGACAGGGACGCAGAACAGCAGGAAATATTTGATGGTCAGCAAGAAAGCACTTCCTCCTGATAGTCTCAGGCACGTCTGTGAGTCAGTCAGCACAAGGGTGAGACCAAAGCCTACCCGTTCTGGAAGAGGAAACCTCACGGCAGCATCCCACCTGCACTACCCCACAAGCTTGCACAAAGCAACAGCAGGAGAGAACTGGAAAGGGCTGGGTTGGGTTGGGGGCTTTGCTCTGCTGGAGGAGCTACAGCATTCCTTCACTTGTCATCTAGCCGCAGAAGTCGTGATATTCTTGAGTCTCTGCCATCAGAGGGGCTGTGAACGTCTTCATGGGCAAGCTGAGATAAAATGAGTATTCTACCTCATTGATCTTACTAAGTAGTGCTACTTACTACCATCAACAGCGTCTTGCACAAAACGGGTACGTATAACTGCCCTTGAACCAAAGCAGAGAGCATTATTTCAGACCCACATAAAACCTGCGACATTCACTTTTGCCGGGACAAAGTGAGGTTACAATACTGATTATTTACTGAAAGATGGACCGTTCTCACTGCCAGTGTGTGAGTTTGGGCTTCCTTCATCCGTTAAGTATCACCTGAATCAGACACGTTTTGCAGAAAAATACCCCTCTTCACTGTACAACTTTCTATCTACGTTGTCATCCAGAAGAAAGTTTCACAGTCCACCTCACACAGCCTTAACTATGGCAACGTGTGTGAAAACAATCTAACAAATGGTCTTTTACCAGAAGAAAAAAAAAAAAATCACACGCTATAATTACCATATATCATAAAAGGAAAGGTTTAACAACTTCCTTGAAAAACGCACAAAGGAGACAAAGGAGATATCCTTCTGTAAAGGCTTCAGAAGAAATACTACCAAGAAGTCTGCATTAAATCCCAATTTTGTTTGGTTTTGCACTGCTACTGCAAAGTTTATGTTAGTGAACCACACACTGAGCTCACATGTGCCACAGAAATATTTATTTGTGTCTCAAGGACATTTTGTGCTTTTAAAGCTGCTCAGAAAAATATTTTAATTGCAGAATTACAAATACAATTATAATCAAGGAAAGAAAAAAGAGAATACTTTTCTGAACGAAAAAGCACAAAGCGCACACCAGTTAATAGAGCGGAAACATCTTTCAGCAATTCTTTCATACAAACTCATTCCACGATGTACAGGATCACTCATTATAATGCATGAAGCAGCATGTTGAACTTTTCCAGTTTGATAAATCTTATTTTAGAATGTATTCCTGATGTTCCACTTGGATTTCCAACTACTTATGTTTCACCCTGTTACTTACAAATCACTGTCTGTAAAACTGTGGCATAGACTCCTCCTGTTGACCATACTTGTGGGGTAAACTTTTTGCCTGTTTATGTTTTTCTTCCTTTTTATTGATATGCACTGATTTCTGCTGCCCTTTGAAGAGCTATGACAGAGCTGTATTCCGCTTCTGGAGTTTCCGTTGGATGGTACCAGCAGACCTCCTCCAGGAGTTGCTGGTCCATCTTAATGCATCTAGTAATGCATTAAAGGCAGCAAGAAGCAAAACAGAGGACTGCCCATTATTTGAGATTAAAGAGCAGAGTAATTTAAATACACAGAAAGTCTGACCTAGTCACCTGTATTTCACACAAACACGGCGGGAAGCTGGGAGGAAAGTTTGGTTGATTAGTCAGGTAATAATTTAAATGGAAAGTCACTAATTTACAGCTTAAGCTTCACTTCAAAAGTACAACTCAAGGTCTTGAATATTTTAACAGGTTTCTATTCAACAAAATAAGTCTTATTGGTGTACCTCTACCAGCATATCCAAACAGCCAGGACACCAGATAGACTCTTCCCCTCCTCTGAAAAGCTGTGAGTATTAATTTGGAATTTATTATTTCCCATCACTTGCCGTTGCAGTCAGAATGGGAGAATTATACACAATGTCATTAACTTCAGTATCTTCGAACCATTGAGCTGTATTCAGACTGACTAACTTCGTACGGCGTGAAGCTCGGGTCACAGCACAGGCACAGCCCCTGCAGTGGTAAGAACGGCACACACGGCGCTGGGAGCCTGCGCGTGATGGAAGAATCCAGGAGTAAGGACAAAAAGCCAACACACGGTTGGTAAGGAAACACCACACACGTTGATAACGGAAGAATTCTGAACTCAACGAAGCTGTCCAGAAAAGGGCTCCCAGCCAATATCCCAACCTGCTCTGCTGTGTTTGGCATCAGAAACCACCACAGGACAGAATGCCCAGACATGGGTGACAGACCACTTAGCTTGTAGATCCTGGTGGTTTCAGCGCCAGCTGGACACAGAGCTGCTCAGTGTTGCAAGTGTTATAGGATGATCACTGAGGAATACAGAGAACTTCATGGGTGCCTCTTTAAACCCCAGTTCCATCACCTCTTGGATCAACTGTAAGCGAGAACGGGGTCTGTACTCTCCAGTTAGGCACCTACTGAGATCATCCTGCCCAGCCCATGCACATGTATTTCCTTCTTCCACTGCAGTCAGGGGAGAGGAGGTGACCACAGTCCTTTTGTCCTACTCCGAAGTTGCAAGGCATCCAAGCCACCTGGACCCAGAATCAGTGGCATGCAGTTGGGTAGCTGTCATGCAAGACAGCTGGTGATGCACATTTGGAGTCAGGATCCTGGGCCTGTTTGGATATTTAAGCCTTAAGTACTTCTAAACACACGACAAGGCTCGTGATGTCTATACTCAGCACTCTTCAAAAGCATTCACTGCTAGCCTGGTTCTTCTAGTTTGAACCGGGTTACTTGAATGTGAAATAAAATTCCATTGTGCAAAGAATCTCAGTTAGATTTGAGGTGGCAAGCACAAAACAGGCAACCCTGCTGTCATTGTAAGAGCTTCAGTGAAGATCAGTCATGAGAACTGCTGAAGTTGTTCGAGTTACTATCCTTTTACTACAGACTCAAACGATAAACCTTTCATAACAGAGCAGACTCGCTGTACTGAGAGCTTGAGTCCTACGGAAGTGACTAGTAAGTGAATCGATCCACAGAACAGCCCTCACACCTACAATTTCGCAGCACTAAGCTGTACTACACGAGACTGGAAATCTTTCTGATAAAACAAATTTTCATCTGTAAAAAGTAAGCTGCAGGGAACAGAACACTTCAGGACAGCTCAAGAGAGCGGACAGAACTCTAACAGTGCAGACTGACTGGAAGCTCTGGCAGCTTTGGCTTCCAGATTTTGATTCTCCGATAAAGCATCCGGCTGGCTACACAGAAATTCTGGTGGGTTTGGAAGTAACACCTCCTTGCAGGGTAATTTCAACATTTTTAAGCTAAATTTTCTCCTGTAGAAAATTAATTTGGTTTTGTGTGTCCCGTTCTCCCCCCTCCCCTCCTCCCCCCCTTAGTGTTTTGGTGTAGCATGACTTTTTTTTTTTCCTGAAGCAGAGGTTGATAGAGATGAGGGAAACCCTTCTGACCAGTTCTGTCTACTAACTGTAACCCATATTTAGTGATACGAGCTAGATAATGAAGTCCTTCTGAAGATACAGGCACAGAAATGGGAGGTACAGAGGACAGGGGTTCGTGAAAGGGAGCTGGGAATGCCTGTGTCAAAGGGCTATCCCCCGAGCCAGGCAAGGAGAAAGCTCTGGAACATGATTAAACCATGCAATGAATGGAAGCTTCCCCACCATTAAGTGATGTTTCAGAACTATTATTTTAGTGGTAACATCCCTGTTATTAAACGAAAGAAAAACCTGTCCCTCTTTGTTTGCAACTTTTGTCTCCGGAGGGGAGCCCAGCACATAAAGCAAATTGAGAACAGGAAGAAACGGAACCGTTCAACTCTTACATCATACATTAACCTTCCCCCCACGGGTCAGAAGCATCACAATTATCAAAGACAAGGAATTGAAAACATCTAGGTTTTCCAGGTTAACTCTCCTCAATTGATGATGAGTGAAATAAAAAATTGCAATAAAACTTTGTAAGACACAAATAACAATTCTCAACTCTGAAACACCTAGTCACATTTGTTTCAGACTTCCTGAAGGTAAGTCACTCTACCACCAGGCACATATGGAACATATCAGACTGACGACTTGTATTTTACAGGAGGGTACGTTTCAGTGATGAGATAATGGAAAGCTAATGTCTCTGTAATAGAACCAGACTGATATTTATAAGCTAGTGATGCTATCGGCTGTACCTGAATTAGCCATCGCTCCTTACGACTTTTGTCAAAGATTTATACAGTATTCCAGCTGCTTTCTATCACAGTGTCCAACATGGCAAAGAGGATTATGAGAGGTTCTGTGAGGTAACCCCAAATCAGAAAAAATACTGAAATAAGATGGACATATATGTTGGAACAGAACCAAATAATTAAGAACGGTTTCACTCATTACAGACTTTAAGCTGCCAGTTTCCTTGTATGCACGTAAGCAGCGTAACTTTGTGTTAGTAATACAAAGTTTATTGTAGAAAGCAACCAAATAAAAATTACAGGAAAACTCAATAGCTGGAAAAACATTATCTGGAGTCTGAGAGCTTTCAAATCACAAAATTCTGTAAACAGAAAATTATATGAGTAAATTAAAATTCCACTATGTAAACAGAGGAACTAATGTGGAATTGAATGTCATCCAAAAAATTACTCTCAAGTTAAAATGTTATGTTTAATGAAATAATGTAAAAAACGCCAAAGCTGAGACAGAGGGAATTTTTCTCTTACCACTAGTGAGTATTTTACAGAATACAGATGTAGCCAGCAAGCTTCCAGCCCCCTCTTACTTCTAATCATGCATTTTGCCACCCCACAATATTCCCCTCCAGCCTGTAAGTGCTGGGGTTTTTTCTCTGCTCTGAAGTATGGTCCTTGCACACCCCAAACACCCATTACACTCACGTGGAAGTTTGTAAAAATCACAGATCCTAATCTCGTCAATGTAAACAAGCGGATTTAGACCAAATCTTACTTTTCCTATACCAGCTACTTCTAACACCAGGAAGAAGGAAATACCTCCAGACTTTATCCCTTAAATAGCACCTTTCATTACTGGAACTGCATACCTTGCGGATTTAAGAGTGAGACTCAGCTGCACTTCAGGACACTTAAGTTTAATTCTCAGAAAAACACTCTGTGAACACACGGAAGCCAATTAACACAAAAATCTACAGAAGAAAACTGTGAAGGGAGCTTTGCAATCCATCTTAGGGGAGGTAGTCAAAGTGTTGTAGAAGTTCCTTACAGAAATAAAATCTAAAGCAGATGACATACGGATGCCTCATATGAAAATGTATTGTTTTCACTCTGACCTACTGCATGTATTTTCTCTCAACAAGCGGTAATCTTTACTTTTATTCCCTCTCTTAGTAAAATCTGTTTATTTTGGGGTTTTGAGATATTCTTTATATTTGAAACCACTATCACTGAAATCAATACCTGAAAACACAGCTCCTGTAAAAAAAGGAGCAATTTTAAACCTGAGTGCAGGTTTATTTCAAGTGCACATGATGTTACAATCTAACTGCAGATATTTCTACTGCTGTGACTTACCCAACAAAACATTTCTGCTTCACTGAAGCAAAGAATGCATTTATTTCCTGGAACATGTAGAAACTAGTTTCCCAAGCTCCACACGGAATTGCATCCCACCCCCATCTTGTCCCCCCCACACCCCCCACCCCGATTCCCATGCTCCTTGCTTTATGTCATGAAGACACAAGCAGGCAAGCAGAAGTGGTCCTGGAGAAGGAAGAATGAGTTTGGCTGAACGTACTGTGCTGCTATTATGATTTAAAAAGACTGTAATAGTGCAGATAATTACAAAAAAAGGACAACATTCTTATCTGTTCCTTTGGTGTCACTGCAAAACGCTCTTGGTGCCCAGGTGTCCATTTCCTCTCTTCCCTGACTCACTAGTCCAATTTAACTGTTGGTACAGCCAAATTCTAGACTCAACTTGCATGTAACAGAGCACCACTGACCACAGATCAGTGCAGAGTGGAACAGTAATGTGGAAGTGCTAGGAGCTGAGAAAGTTAAGCTTGAGAAAGTTCAGTGTCAGGGGTTACAGTAAGGCTGTCCAGAGGTAAAGGGTTCGGGTGACTGTGATGCTGTTCTCTGCATTTCAAACCGAACAATACATCACCACTGGTAGGAACAGCTGCCACCAGCCAAGCTGGTAAAGTAACTCTATTGCTCTACCTGCCCACTTCTTACGGCCAGCAGACGGTGAGGAGTATGGTTTCCAGTGGTTTTTGTTTATTTGCTAAGACAGACTAGCTGAAAACCTAACGCTTGTTTGAAGCAAGCAATGGTATCTTTGGAAAATCTTCTGCTCCTCACCCCAGCCTTTCCCACAGCTCTCCTTCACTTGTGTCACCACGAGTGTTTTGAGGTTAACAAACTCATTAGATTTTTAAAATAACCTTAAGAAGGGAGTTATTTTAATTCTTTTTGTATCATGGATAGGTTCACAATCTAGCTTAGCGAAGAGTTTCAGTAACGGTTTAAGCATAACCATTGGGGCAGCACAACAGCCTAAACAGACGGCAGAGCACAACCAAAACTGGTGCTGAGGAAAAAGAATCGTTGAAACGTAACTACGTCACTGTCTCGATGCTGAACAGATACCAGTTTGGGACAGCCTGTGCTACCTCCCTTTCAGAAATTACACCTTTGATCAGGTTTTCACTCTCCTTCCCAGTTCAAAGGACTTCTCTGTCACTCAGCTGACAAAAAAAAAAATAAGTCTTCAGGTGAGAAAAGTGAACATAATTAGTAATTTAAAAAAATATGCTTTAATTTCTAATCTTGTGTTTAGATGCTGATCTTACATATAGGATTGATATCTATGGTTTATTTACCTGAACTAAGCAAATTAAAATATAATTGTATCGTGTATTTAATTTTCTGACATCCTAAAAACACACATAAGTCATTGTGTCCCTTTCAATATTTACACAAAGGTGATAGTGATCCTCCTGGCCTCCAGCACTCTCTTTACTTGTTCATTATAGAATCCTTTCAACTTTGCCTCTAGCAATTCACCACCTCATTTTTCCATGAGTCAATATTTAAACCAGATCTGTTTTAAAATGTCTACAGAAAGAAAGAAGATAAAAGCAAGTATTTAGATTTATAGCTAACCGGGTAATAATCAACTGCTCCTAGTGCTGAAAGAACTTCATCCACATCTCAGCTTGAACACGAACCTTTAGTGCAGGCAGGGGCTGTGAGCCTTTGTGCCCTTATGGTCACGATCTTGAGCAAACAAGAGATTGCCACACACCTCGCAGGACAATTAATTCATTGAAACAGGACATTTAAACTTTTCCTTTTCATCTGTAATATGTTGGCTGCACTAATATTTGACTTTCTGTTTCACAGTGGAAAGAAAGGATAAGAAAGGCAGAGAACAAGAACTTAGCCCTCTGATCACCGAGAACTTGCCCCGTACACCTAGTGGCCTGTCTCCATTTAACGTCAGGTACTGCAGTCTTAAACTGACCTTAACTACCACAACCTATTCATTACCGAAACAAACAGCCACCATCTTCAGCATTAGGCAGAAAAGCTTGCTTTCAACACCGTTACTTAAACTTCCTTGTAGAAACATGGTTTTGACTTAAGTCTTAAAGCTGAGCTATTTCCACTTCTTTGATGTTCAGTAAAACTCAACAGATTTCAGTTCATTTACCTGCTATTGTGGGAATAGTTTCCCAGGCTGCTCTGAGGCAGGCACGTTAGAGACTGGGAAAACCAATACAGAAATCTCAAACAAAAGCCTCCTGAAGACCAATGGCATCCAGTAATCATACCTCCCTATTTAAGAATGTAATGGTTGGTGAGCATGTAAAGAACACGTTCATCATTTCAAACATTTTAGTATGGCTCCTGTAAAAGCCGGAAACACTGACCAATTCTCACAACTGGCCACCAGAAGTATGAAAAACAAGCAATTGTTAACACTTCTGTTATTTAGTCATAGGCTTTGTCACAGCCATGAAATTAGTGAAAAAACGTCTCTAATCTCTATTCACCACTGCAGATCGTGCCAGGAAAAAATGCGCTTCTCCACAAGGTTGTCTGTTGCCCACTTAAAATTAGTAGTAGCTTCCTAACAGTCCAATTTAGGATCCAAGTTTAGTCTTATTTATGAAAGGCCAATCACTGTAATCTAAACAATTCTGAGTTACTTCAGAAGACTTGGTAACCACTCATTCACCATGGTCAGTTTTGTAAGCATATTCCCCAAAGGCCACTAGAATGGACACGGGACAGGGAAGTTTGGCATATTTGAAAAATGTCCTATCTAAGCAATATACGAAATGCTGAAGGATCCTTATTTCATTAAATTTAATACCACAGGAAGCTATTGAAAAGTATGATTTTTAAACACACAATAGCGTATCCTTGGTTATAATTTAATTTAGAATGGTTAAAAAGAGAAAGAACAACAGTGTGTCCTTTTTAAAATAGCATGAAGCACTTCAGAAACTTGAAAATCCAGTCTTTCTATAAACAGCTGTTTCTGTTTGGAATAGGGAAAAAACTCAGAAAAAATGTAACTTTATGGTTACAGAAACAAACCAGTAAATCCCAGGTTTTCCACAAGGTTATGTTGAATCAACTTTTTAAACTCATATAAAGTAGACAGCAATAAATGCCACAAGAATAATTCACTGCTTTTACTGGATTAAAAACTCGATGGGATGTAGACCATCAGTAGTCTTAGGAGCAGCAGTGAAAAGGCTTCTGTGGCAGAATAAAGAGGTTCTCTCCTTTTAAAAAGATTCTAATCCTCTCGTTGGCCAAAACAAACAGAGAAACTGATTGTTCATTTCCTTCTGAATGTATGCAGTACTACGAAGAGACGTATCTATGTTGTTCTCTCGCACTGTAACCTTGGTATCAGTTATTTTTAAAGGTATCAACGAATCACCTCTTCTGAGTGTCAGGAGAGAACTCACTGGGGCCCACCTGAGAGCAGGCAGAGGATCTCGGAAGGCTTGCTTTGTTCTGGCAGTAACGCCAGAGAGCAATTAGAATTCTTATGCCAAGGTAAGAAGTGGACTCAAGACTCCCGAACCACATGGTTTGGCAGGAATGTTTATCCTCAGGTGACTGGTCATGTGAGGGAACTTTGCAGTGGGAGCTCTGGACCTGCTGAAGTGTAGTAACAAAATCATTCACTAACAAGAAAGCGAGCCTTTGAAAGAACCCTCCATAGCTGTGGCTGCCAGTTTTTGCCAGGCTTTCAAGTGAAAACAGAAAACACTCCGAAGCAAAGAAAGTTAATCCTGCTCCAAGAGGAAGAACAGAGCACTTACAGTGAGGCTCGTAGGGAGGAGGAGGATCACCGCAAGGAACACACTCCATGTCTTGGAAGCCACCAAGCTTAGTCTTCCTATAAAATCTAGAAGAAAAAGCAATGAAAAAGCAATTAATCAAAACCGTTAATCAGTTATTTTCCCTCACAAAATTAACGAGGTGTTTTGAGAAAACCCTCTGTAACTACAAACTTTTGTCAATCTACGCCCCAATGCAAACTATCAGGAAACAGAAGAAAATGAAGATAAGCAGAAGTACATTAGATAGTAATTAATAATACAGCAGTAGATCTAAAGTAAATGGAGGAAATGTTCCATGTGTGTTAGTCCAAATGCACAGCTACTATAACCTTATATTCACGTAGGAAATAATTCTGGAGATTTCAGACGGAAACCAATATCCTGTTCTCCACATAGATCACAACGTACAAGACACTCAGGATGAGTTTACATTACACTAGCTTATTTGGCCACTAAAAATTGATAAAGTGACCTGATTAATCAACACAACTCTCCTGAAAGGAACAAGAAGTTACAAGGCAATTATCACTACTAACAGTATATAATGGACCAGATGTCAATGCTTCCTAGTTAAAATCCCTAAGATATCCTCTAGCTCTCCAAAGGAAAAAAAATCCCTCATAAATTACTTCATTTATGTACTTCTACAGAAGGGCATCCCAGCACCAAAAATGTTTTAACATTTTCTGAAGATTTTGTCACACGGCATAAGACTATTCTGATTGTTTTGTTGAATAACAAACCAGTAAAAATGGTGTCTCAGAATTATATTTTAACAAAGTAACAATCCCTCTCCGATTCTTCCTTCTCCTCCAGGAAGATCTTCACTATCGACCAAAATCACAGCGTGCATGGACTGTGAATGCAAATTAACAAAGTGACCACGAGTCCCAATCTACATCATCCAGTTCTCCACGTTATTTTCCTATTGCCTGTTGCAGACAGAACTATCAGTCAGATGGTTCAGGTAAGTAAGAGCAACGGGAGGCGACCAGCACCAACAGGAGAATGGGAAAACTTAGGAATGAGTCGCTGGCTGGTTGGTTTGCTTTGAAGAAATGAATGCAGAAAGGCTGTCGGACTCAAGGAGACATTCTATTCTCAAGGTCCCCCAGAGCTTCACTGCTGAGCTCCTGTTTGAAAAGCTCACTGCCTACAGCGCCAGGCAGAAGTCGACGTTCCCAAATCAGGCAGCAAGTGTAGTGCAACATGAAAAAACAGAACTTTAGAGTGTTACACTCCAAATCCGTATGGGAGCATGACATCCTCTAAAGAAGGAACTTAGAGCAGCTCCCCAGGCAAGCAGGGCCAGCTGTCCTTCGATCAGGCATTGGTACTCAGTTCCATCTAGTACTAAACCGGAGTCAATAGCTGTGGTCTGCTCAGGATGAGTACATGAATTAAGTGTTTTCTGTAGATGTAGTGGCATATTCAATAAAAGGGACTAACTCTACTGCTGTTAAACTACTAACGCTGCAAATGCCCTTGAAGTATGCCGACTCCATCAGCTAAAGCAAACAGCTTTCCAATCGCCAGGAAACTCCGCTAACAGTGTGAGCAGAAACAGATTCCTAGGCTGTAAGACTGGGGGGGCCACGGTGATCACCTGCTCTGAACGAAATGTGTTGATATTTGGGTTTAGCTGACATGCTCACTGAGGTGTTTTGATGCTGAACAATAAGGAGCGGCATGTGGGACATCCGCAAAACAGAAATAAATATGATTGCTGAGAGGTAAAACATCACTGAACTACTGGACTGGGCCAGCTATATCCCCCACTCACTTAGGCAGCTTCTAAACTGCAGGACAGGTATGAGTGCTGGTGTGTTCCACAGGGCTGATCCCCCAGCACATTCAGACCAGATGAGCTGTGACTCCCCTGCTCATTCCTCCCTCCCTCCTCATGTTCCCAACTTCACTGCCAGCAAAAGCAGGGTCTGGCAGCAGCTCCCATTTTAACACATATTCAACGTGTGTGTCTAGAACACATTATAGACCAGGACACTAAGGAGCATTCCCAGATCCCCCAGTTCAGATTTACCCTTACTTCATGTTTTATTCTGGCTCCTTTCTTGTTCTTTCCTCATCTTTCAAATTTTAGCCTATACTGTTTACACTCCAAGAAGAAAAACCTTCTCCCTGCTGACAAACAGTTAAGCCCTACAAAACATACACTGTAGTATGCAATATGAGCATAAACCAACCCACCCCGTGCCTGCAGAAGGTATCAAAAGTGGTTGCCAGGAACATCTAACACCTGGGACTGCACCTTCTTATACCATGAATTAAAACTATCATTAGTTACCAAAGCTTAACTAAGTGGTTTTAAATAAAAAAGGCCTCACATCCTACTTGAGACGAGTAGTCTTTGGGCATTTGAATGCTGGTATTAAAAAAGGTATATAAAAATAAATAAAATAAAATGGCTGAGAAATAGATAGGAAACAAATGTACCAACTTAAGTATCTTGAAATACATTGCCTGAAAATACAAAGGCTGTTACAACTGTATATCAGATCTCACAACCTACTCCCATCAATTAAACTACCAATCCACAATTCAAAAAAGCATCAGAAATGTCTTTTAACAAATCCATGGCAGGTATTTACAATAGCAGAACCTGGCCACAACATAAAGAAGAGCCTGCTGGAGATCTTAACACTTAATGCTACTAACAAAGGTCAGCAACAGAGATCTGGGATGACTGGACTAACAAAGCACAGGTCTTGATTTAGGCAGCAGTTTCAGTGAGTCTCCACACTCTTCTAACTTTTTCCAAAACAATTTTTTCAGATCTACTTATGATCCTCAGCCAGGATCATGCTCTATGATTTTACCAACATGAAGGAAATTCAGCCACTACTTTTGACCTAAAAATATATGAGTATTACCTAGGCATTGACCTAAGAAGGGAAAGA
>NW_010398182.1:6198-7376 GCF_000710305.1 Buceros rhinoceros silvestris | reverse complement strand
GAGCAGCAAGCAAATAGTGTGATTGGTCTTTAAGAAGATAATTGTGCATGTTTTCAAATGTTCAATTCTTTATGACAATGAACTATGTAACCAGTAACAATATTCTGAAGTATTTTGCTGAGGTGCTGCATAGATCATACTCTCATAGATCAGGTAGGTAATTATCAAACCATTTTTATAGATGAGATAATTAAGACTTCAATTCTGAAATTATGTGCTCAGATCATAAATTATTGGCAAGGCCAAGGTAAGAACCTAGGACCTTCATACATGCATAAAGGACACAAACATTTATCGGAAAACGTGGCCAAGCGTATGTTAATGCAAATCAGTAAGTTAGTTTTGAATTTGTCCAAGTCTCACCTCCGGAAATGGACTTACCCTGGTAAACAGTCTCCACACAGGGCATTGTTGGTGGCAGAACAGTTGGCCTTCTGAAACCGGTTCACTAGCGCGCAGTCCAGACAAGGCTTGCACTTCTGAAAGCCCCAGTCCTCCTTGAATCTGTTTGGCCTGCACGTCATGCACTGTGCATCCTCCCCGTATCCAAAGCCGCATTCCTGTAGGGATTAACAAGAGGCAGCAGGCTATTCAGTCCCGGAGAGCACCGACAAGGAGAGAACGCTGGCATGAAGTGAAGACCTAGTGTAATTATTAGGGAGAGCTGGTCTTCCCAGAGACAAAAGCCATCCTTTCAGCAAGTTCAAATGTGTCTTCCACTGCTAATAATCTCCCTTACTTCTCTAAGTAATACGTAGTCATCCACTTTGTTCATGAACCCGCTGCGTATTTGAATGATAAAGGGCTTCAAGGGCTCCCACAGTTTCATTATTACGAGCTTATGGCAGAATTATTGAGCTGCCTGGATTTTAATTAGGTCAGTTATGTGAAAGTGCAGAAACTGGGACAAGTGAAGTATAAAGGCGCTTACTCAGCTAAAGAACTAACCCAGCAAAGCAGCACTTTGATATTAAGGTTCATAGCTAAGGTGACCAAAGTTAATCGCCAAGGAGAGTGCACGGATCTTCAAAGGCTTAGAATTCTGGTTACCAAGTAAAACAAGAGCTGGCTAATGACCGCCAGCTAAGCATGAATCGTCGCTCAGCCACTAAGGACTGCAGACCTCCAACCCATGCCAGTCCTAACAGTTCCTAAGTGCTGGAAAAGTTAATAGCTCT
>NW_010398182.1:2301-6114 GCF_000710305.1 Buceros rhinoceros silvestris | reverse complement strand
TCCGATCACGGGGAGGCACGATATTTTACTATACAAGGAGTATCAGTACTCTTGGTTACTTATTCCAAAATTAGCTGTTCAGAGATAATATTTTCATTGATTTGCAAAAGGACACCTAGTACAACCAACAGGTGACAAAGAGAAACACTTCACCCAACAATGCGTAATGGCAATATATAATAGTTTGGGGACAGAATTCCATGAACTGATTATCAAGAACTATGGAATTCTTTCATTTTTATGTTATGTTGTCACATTACTAAGAGTTGCTAAACCCTTTTCTCACCTGAATGTCCTAAGAATTTTTTTTGCAGTACTTTGGGTTAGATTTGATGGACACTCCATGAAACAGCAAGAGGAAAACAACAAATTGCTGGTAAGGATTTACTGGGAAGGGAGTAGGTGGGAAAGAGGCAGTGTGGGGACCTTCTCCTCCAGTATGTGGTCTCAGTAGAAGAACAGAGCATCTTCCCGGGGGGAAAAAGGCAAGAAATCTTCAACTGAGGCAACTTAAGAGACTACAACCCCCATTTTTCTCTACAATAAGTAGATGTTCAATGCATATAAATAACTTTTTCCAGTCACCTAAGCAAATCTACTGCAGTAAAAAAAAAAAAGTCTCCAAGGTTTTGCATTGACAAAGCTTCTGTGGAACAAGCTATGTGATGGAGCTGGCCAATATCTATTTTCTAGTGCCTCTAATCTGTGGTTACAGAGGAACAATAAACAAACTTCAGATACGCTTTACTGGACGTTTCAAAAATTTGCCATTTTCTTTTATGTTAAGAATGTCTTTACTGTTATCTGAAGAAGAACAAGCACTCAAGCACACAGAAAATTAACAAATCTAAGAAAGAAACTACAAATGGACTATAAAAATAATCTTCTCGCTCTGTCTCTAGACCCAGAAATTAAAAAAAAAAAAGTTTTGGTTTTTTGGGTTTTTTTGCAGTTTCTCACTATTGACTAGTATTCAGATTAAGGAGCAGACAGACAAGTCACAGCCATTAGTAACAAAAAAACCTACACTGCAGTTTTGTACGCTGTACAGCATGCTCCTCCTGTGAGAATTGACTCTAACTAAGCTGGTAGGGAAAAGGGATAAAAATATTTTTTAAAAAAATTTTTTTTTTTCATTTACTTCTGCCACAGAACATTTTCTACCTTTTTATTTCAAACCTACCAGTTTCTGCTAGGAAGCAATGGCAAAACCATGGAGGTTCTCGCAGTACTGGTTTATGTCATGTAAAAATATTTTACTGTGTTCAGTTTTACACCCAATTTCATTTATGCTGTCGTAAGACCGTATACAAAGCTACACGATTACCATGGGGACTGGAACCAGACTAACTTCTGTTAGGAGATTTTGCTCTTCCTCAGTCTAAATAAACTTTTTATTTAATCTCATTATTCCTTAACACGTTGTTTCTACATACCTGCTCTTTACTCTTGTTGTTTAGTTCATCCACATAGTAGCATTACAGGATATATTTTACAGCTCAGTCAAACCACGTATATTTGGATCTTTTGATAAATCACCTGGAATCTCTCTCCCAAGTCCTAGTAAACTTTCAAATATGAGGCTTAAATTAACTTAATTATAAGTTTTCCTTTCCAGACTACCTTTGAAGTTTCTGATCAAAACCAAACAAGCACCGGGAAACAAAGTTAGAATTAAACGCCTCCAACTCCCTGGCCCAAACTACCGAAGCTGGAGTAAGTTGTTCCCAGATCTACAAGATGTGCTTTGCTATAGTTGGATGTACAGGCACATCTTGTCATGTGGAGTGTTTACTTTAAAGCTATAAAAATGGTGGATGCAATATAAAGAAATCTTCTGCCCAAGGAATTTACAGTCTCAGTCTTTTCAAAGACGGCTTGTAAGTCGGTGCCAGGAATTCTGCAGATATAATCCATAGCTACTACACCTTCACGTATGTGCTTTTTATGTTCACATAATATCTGAGGTAGTTAACCGCCCGGCAGGTGCAAATAAATATTTAAGCTTGTAAACCAGGCAGAACTTCAAACAGAGCTGTACTCATAATTAACCACATTCCCAAAACTGAAGGATATGATTTAGACGATAGATTCAAACCCTTTGAAATCTTGGACTTCAGAATTTAGCAATTCAGCAAAGACACAAACCATCGACTGTTCACCTTTTATCGGTACATGTGCAAAACTGATGTGCACCAGGTTTCTCAGTGCTCTGTTTCCAAAGTTGTCACCTGATACGGCTAATGAAACCTGGAGAGCTCCCAACACCCCCACCCCTTCTATCCTCCCACTCGTATTTTTAAGAGACGGCTCATCTCCTGTGGCAGCTCACCTCAGGACCACAGAGAAGAAATCAAACTTGGAACCTCCATTAGCTAGATTTCAAAAAGACATGGTTTGCTTTTGTGCCAGAGAAAAAAAAGAGCTGATCAATATATGCTATATTTATTTCTCCTATTGTGAAGCACACTCAGCCCTCTTTTCCTTTTTTCAGTGCTACCACCAATGGTACCAGGTGACAGTAATGAAAAAATTCTCTCTCAAATGATACGCAGTACAAGCCATGAAAACCCAAACGTTCATTTAGAAAATGGCATTAAAATTCAAAACCAAAACCCAAAACCAACCCCCAAACTCAAAGCACTTCTATTTTCTGGAGATTTGTACGCTTTCACTACCACAGCACTGTGACACCTCATCATCTTTAATGTACGTGTTCCCAGAACAACTCTGTCCAGAAGCGGGTTTCACTAAGGCATCAAGTGAGATGACTGGTCAAGGCCACCTAGGAACCTCTCGCAAACTAGTTAACGAAACTCACCACTTAATTTAAAGCTAAAAATACTGAAAGCATACAATAATACCAACACCTCTTAAAGTGCTACTCTGGCAGTGTTAAAATTTTCTTCTAGGATATACCACCCAAACACCGATCCAGACAGCGAACAAAAGCAGAGCGACTATCAAGGGTAGTGGAGTTAATTGCATGGTTTTTCTAAAAGTTGAGTGCATCACAGAAAGTGAACAAACAGTAAGTCAGATTTTAAACATCCTTCCAATTAAAATAACCTCAAATTTCATTAAAAAACACTTTCAGGCATTATTAAGATTGCAATCCATATTTTAGAGTTTTTGTCTACTTACACTGATTATCCACCACCTCTGGAAGTCCCCGGACAGCAGAGCACAGAGACATTCTACTTAGTCCACAACGATAACAAGAATATTTGGGTATGCTCAAGGAAAAGCCTTCCAGTCACGAAGACACTGGGCTGATGCCAGGTGATAACAGGTTGCAGCACTGCACTGGTGCCGGGAAAAGAAGTTTTCCGGAATACCTTTGAGTACGTGGCCTTGTTCAACAGCGCTCAGTTTCAGCTTCCCAAAGGACCTCCACCTGTGGACTGGCCTCCCCTAGAACTCAGTGACCAGCTGTATCTGTCACCAGGCCAGGCAGGACAGCCCTACCGCTGAGCAGCAGGGGCTGCATCAGCGTGCTGCCAACACGCCAGGCGTAGCTGCTGCGGCTGAGGGCAAAGCGAGCGTCAGAAAGGTTTCGTGCTCAGCGAGTAAGACACGACATGCCACGTGCAGGTGTTCCAGCTTCCAGGGGGCTGACCCAGAAACACGTTAGCCTCTCCAGAGCCTCCCCGGGACGAGGTGTCAGACACGGCACACCTCCCTGCATCCTCTGGATGAGGAGTGTTACGCTCCGTGTTCCTTCCTGTTTAACTCCCAGCTCCTTTCCTGAGCCAAGATGCGAGTCTCCTGCCTCAGCACACAGCCGCTGCAAGGGAGCCACCCTTGATCCAC
>NW_010398182.1:0-2161 GCF_000710305.1 Buceros rhinoceros silvestris | reverse complement strand
GCGCCCCCCGTGTCCCCCGCCCCTGTCTCGGCAGCCACGGGGCTGCCGCTGTCTCACGGGCTCTCTGCATAGCAGCAGTGTCCTGCTGACAGGGTTTATCGGCACGTAGTTGGTGGCAATGCTCTCCCTCTCGTCTCTGTTTTTCCTTCGCGGCCATACACTGTCCTCAGCTGTACTGATACAGCTGATTATGAGGCTGAGCTGTAACCTGACCACCAGAACGATCCAGGTTCAAAGTGATCGCTTCCAGAATACACCTAAAAATCCACCGTGTCGGCATGACTGCACAGGTCCTGTGCACACCGTGCAAAGCACCTACTATTGCCAGAACTGTCATTTGCGACTGTCTGAAATACAACCTTGCACTGTTGACAAAACAATCTGGAACTGTAGTTCAAGTTCTGAGTTGCGATACAGGCTTGATGAGGCTGAGATACAGACTGCTTTTTTTTATATAGATTTTTAAAAAATACATGGAAGCTAAAGAGAGTTACAGACTTTTTTTAATTAAAAAAAAAGAAAATTACTGTGAAAGGCCTGGAAGAACCCTCATTTCTGTACTGGAACATTTTTAAGTAAAGGCTGAAATACAGACTATCCCAGTTCGTTTTTTCTGCATTATTTGAGATTTACATACTGTGAATTCTACATAAAGTTTGATTTATACTGGTAACATAGGATAAAAAAGGTACTGCAACTTGAAGCCACTTAAAGAATGAAAGACATTTAACCACTTGCTTAACTACATGATGCTTTGTTTCCGATGAAATGAATGAGAAATTAAATAAAGCTGAGCCATATAAAGCAAACACTTCCTTCTGAATCGATACAATCATTTTAGTCTCCCGCCCCAGAAGAAAGCAATAATTAGAAAAAAAATAACACAGGAAAAACCAAAACAGATAGAAAACAACCCCAAACAAACCCCCACACACTCAAATGCAAGTTATTTCAGTGGCTCAAATGCTTCAAAACATTACTGAGGACCTGTCTGAGAAAGAGAGTGTCACGTGTGACACAAAGAGCTCAGGTGTCACTGTGTCTTGCCTTAAGTGTAGAGACAACTAATGACTGTTGACTTGACTTGGTTTTATAAATCCACAATAAAGACCCCACTGAAGTTTAACAAAGACATCACAATTAGGTAAGAACGTTACTTTGTTTTCTGCAATATCGTGTTCTCAGTTTAACAATGGCAAAAGAAACCAAGGACGTGCACAAGCGCACCTATGCTCTGGCTGGTTGCTGACCCATTCCCCCTTCTGCTCTGCTCCCCTGAGCCCCCAGCCAGGAGTACAGCATTCAGCGCTGGGGCCGCCAGCATGGGAAGGACAGGGACCTGCTGGACGGAGCTGGTCCACAGCAGAGCCACAAAGATGAGCAGAGGACCGGAGCACCTACACTGTGAGAACAGACTGAGAGCTGGGCTTGCTCAGCCTGGAGAAGAGAAGGCTCCAAGGAGACCTTAGAGCAGCCTTCCAGAACCTAAAGGGGGCCTACAGGAAAGCTGGCGAGGGACTTCTTAAAGGGCATATAGTCACGAGACAAGGGGTAATGGCTTTAAACTGAAAGAGGCCAGATTAGATGTAAAGATGATGCTCTTCACCGCAAGGGTAGTGAGACACCGAAAGACTTTACCCAGAGAGGTTGTTGAACCCTTCCAGGGATGGGGCATCAAGGTCAGGTTGGATGGGGCTTTGAGCAACCTGGTCTAGCGGAAGGTGGGGTGGAACTAGGTTTCTTCCAACCCAAACCATTCTATGAATCCGTAGCACAGTATCTTCCTTAATTCCTCTCTTGAGAACTACGGGTTTCCTTTCACAGTGTTTAGCCTACCGAACTTTCAAAAGGAACACAGCTCTTATTTTTGAGCAGTCAGGAGTAACAGGACAGAAATCTACAGATTTAGACTGTAACTAAGATGAAGCAGTTTCTCATAAATGGGGGTGAAGGGAGGGGTCACAGTCCTTGTCACTGGACCTGTCTGACTCAGCTTACTCAGCAGCAGCAGATCCATCTGAACCGAGTTTCACAGGAAGGAAACAGGGACATATATTCACGTTTACATCAAGCTCTCGCACTGCTGCGCGACTCAACAGCTGGCCTCTGGCACTCAACAATATAGGCTGACGGGTTACCAACTGTCCTGGCTCCAACATGG
>NW_010398181.1:33901-35175 GCF_000710305.1 Buceros rhinoceros silvestris | reverse complement strand
CCGGGGCAAATCACGGAGCAGATCATCCTGAGCGTCATCATGTGGCATGTGCAGGACAACCAGCTGATCGGGCCCAGTCAGCATGGATTTATGAAGGGCAGATCTTGTTTGACCAACCTGATCTCCTTTTATGATAAAATGACCCGTCTAGTGGACGAGGGAAGAACTGTGGATGTCGTCTACCTCGATTTTAGCAAGGCCTTTGACACTGTTTGGGGGTTGTAGGGTACTGCCTTCTTTTTTCCATAGTCTTCCTCTTGGTCTCGCTGCGCTTGCAGGAAAAAACAGCTGCAGGTGGAGAGCTGCTTTCCACTTGTGGTTTATCACACCTCTGAAGACTTGGCAGACTTAACATGTCATGTCCGGCTCATCTGTTTCCATGGTGGTGATTACTATCTCTACTATCAATATGCTGCAAAATGCAAAGCCTGCCTGTTTGTTTCAAGCCGTGCTACATAATGCCCAGCAAGACAGTGTCCACAGGGACATTTGGAGCTGATCTCCGTCACCTTGCCCACCACTTGGTGGTGGTGCGCATACCCAGTACTGTCACTAAGGGGGTTTCCAGCCCCGGCTCTGAGTGTATGCACGGAATATGGTGATGTTCGATCAGTTTGGAGAATATGTGCAGTACAGGATACCAGTCCCATGGCAGACAGAACTTTAGCTTAAAACAGAGGTTCTTCTAGCGAAATGAGGAACTTGTGGTTCGTGGTTTCTTCCAGCTTCTGGCAATGTTGAGACATTGATTTTTCTAACAGTCTCTGACATCTTATCACTATGCTCCCTGATAAACGCCCATCGATCCACCCTGTCCAGAAAGAGAGAGCCTCCCACCTCAAGCAGGCTGACACACTCACCTAACTTGATGACATCTCCAAAATTACTGAGAGTGCACTCCATTATTCATCCATATCTTTGATAAAGATGTTAGAGAGAACAGGCCCTAATACTGAGCCCTGGGTAACACCACTTGAGACTGGCCACCACCTGGATTTAAATCATTTAACCACCACACTTTGGGCTTGGCCATCACGCCAGTTTTTGATCCAGTGAAGACTACACTCATACAAGCCATGAGCAGCCAGTTTCTCCAGGAGAATGCTGGAGGAAACAGTGTCAAAATCTTTACTGAAGTCCAGGTAGGCAATGTTCACAGCCCTTCCCTCATCTACTAAGCAGGTCACCTTGTCATAGCAGGAGATCAGGTCAGTTAAGCAGCGCCTGCCTTTCCTGAACCCATGCTGACTGGGCCTGACAGCCTGGTTGATCTG
>NW_010398181.1:26934-33882 GCF_000710305.1 Buceros rhinoceros silvestris | reverse complement strand
CTCCATAACCTTCCCCAGCACCGAGGTCAGACTGACAGGCCTGTAGTTCTATGGATCCTCCTTCTGGCCCTTCTTGTAGATTGCTGTCTCATTTGTCAACTTCTGTTGACTGGTACCTCCCCCCAGTTAGCCAGGACTGCTGAAGAAGGATGGACAGTGTCTTGGTGATCACTTCCACCAGCTCCCTCAGTACTCTTGGATGGATCCCATCCAGCCCCATAGACTTGTGTGTTTCTAAGTGGTGTAATAGGTCACTGACCATTCCCTTTTCAATAATGGCAGTTGCATTCCAATTCCCTTCCCTGTCATCCAGTTCAAAGGTCTGGGCACTCAGAGAACAACTGGTCTTACCGTTGAAGACTGAGGCAGAGAAGACATTCAGTACCTCAGCCTTTTCCTGATCCTGGGTCACTATGTTTCCCCCCTCCACATCCAGCAAAGGATGGAGATTCTCCTTAGCCCTCCTTTTGCTGTTGATGTGTTTATAAAAACTTTTATGGTGGTGGCCAGACTAAGTTCTAGCTGGACTTTGGCCCTTCTAATTTTCTCCCTGCACAGCCTCACAGTCTTCCTGAGTAGCCTGACCCTTCTATAGGCCACAAACTTTCCTTTTCTTCCTGAGTTCCAAATCTCTCTATTCAGCCAGGCTGATCTTCTATGCTGACAGCTTATCTTATGGCATACCAGGACAGCTTGTTCTTGTGCCTTAAAGATTTCCCTCTTAAGGAATTTCCAGTCTTCCTAGACTTCTTTGCCATTCAGGGCTGCTTCCCAAGGAACTCTATCAACTCCTAAACAGGCCAAAGGCTGCCCTCTGGAAGTGGAAGTTCCATGAATATCCTCCCTACTTCCTCAAGAATTGGAAACTGTTCTATCTCATGATCACTGTGTCCAAGGCAACCTCCAACCTTCACATCACCCACAAGTCCTTCTGTGTTCAAAAATAACAGGTCCAGCAGGGAGCCGTCTCTAGTTGGCTTCCTTACCAGCTGTGTCATGAAGTTGTTGTCCTATATTCTACAAATGTCCTTGACTATTTCCTCTCTGCTGTATTGTACTTCCAGCAGATGTCTGGTAAGTTGAAGTACACCACAAGAGCAATTGGCAGTGATGGTGGGACTTCTCCCAGATGCTTGTAGAATATTTCATCTGCTTCTTCATCCTGGTTGGATGGTCTATAACGGACTCCCACCATGATATTTTCTCTGTGGAGCTTTCCCCTCATTTTTACCCATAAACAGTCTAACCTATTGTCACCATCATCAGGCTCTAGACAATTAAAACATCCCTTAACATACAGCGCCACTCCCCAACCTCTCCTTCCTGGCCTATCCCTCCTGAGCAATTTGTAACCATCCAGTGCAGCGTTCCAGTTGTGCGAGTCATCCCGCCATGTCTCTGTTATGGCAACTATATTATAGTTTTCCAGCTGCACAATGGCTTCCAGCTCCTCCTGCTTGTTGCCCATGTTGCAGGCTTTGGTGTAAATGCACTTCAGTTGGGGTATTGGTCCCATCACCTTTTTAGGGGGAGAAGGCTTAATTCCTGCCTGACCATTCCCAGGCACTACCATGATACTCACCAGTATCCCTTGCGTCTTTGTTATCATTTGGCACAACGGTGCCTATCTTCACTGGTGTGGCAGACCCAAGGACCTTGCTAGCACATCATCCCACAAACTTTGATGTGCCACTCTACAGCAAGCCTGATTTTATCCCTTTCCCCCCTTCAAACCTAGTTTAAAGCTCTTTCAATGAGCCCTCCCTCTTTGGGACAAGCATGACCTGTCTGTCACCAGCAGCCCTGGTGCTATATAAATTGATCCTTGATCAGAAAAAACCCAAAGCCCTGCCGGTGATGCCAGGTTTAGAGCCAGGTATTGATCTGGTGGTTCTTCTTGTTTCTTCCTCATCATTCCCTGCAACTAGAGATAGAGGAGAACACCACTTGTGCTCCTGATCCCTTGACCAGTCGTCCTAAGGCCTGAAGTCTCTTGTGATTGCCCTTGGACTTCTTGTTCAAGATCTTCACTCCTTACCTGAAAAGTCAGTAATGGATAATAATCTGAGAGCCATACTAGGGTAGGAAGCTTTCTCACCACGTCCTTAACCCATGTCCCAGGGATGCAACAGACTTCCCTAACAAGTGGGTCAGCTCTGCATATTGGGCCCTCTGTTCCCTTCAGAAGGGAGTCACCTACGACAGTGTTCTAACGCTTTTTCTTTGCAGAGGTGATTTTGATGCAGGGCTTGGGCCTTCTTAACCTCAGCAACTCTTCTGGATAAATCATCATTCTTGTTATTGACTGGTTCCACTTGTAGGGCCTCATACCTGTTGCGCAAGGACACCTGGGAAGGTGAGGTTGTTCTGGGGCGATAAGTCTGCTACATCAGGCAATAACTTGTCACCATTGGTCCGCTCTCCCTCTGGTCAAAGTAAAAATATAGAGGAAGGAAGTCAGATAAAATGAAAATTCTAATTATTTCTTAGAATTATTTCTTAGAATTATTACTTAGATGTAAAATCAGAACTAACTTTTCCTAAAATTTTTCCTCAAACTCTCCATATCTTCATCAGAATGTTTACACTTCCCTTTAGAATAATGGTGTTTTAAACATAATAAAATAAAGCCTGACATTGCTTAATTTATTGGCTAAGTACATAGAAAAGACAAAAAGACAATTATGTAACCCTCCCCTCAAAAGACCTTAACAAAACAAAAAATACGGTCCTCCTCCTTGGTAATTTTCTCCTGTCTGAAGCTGATTCCTCACCTCTACATGTTCTCACCACTGTACTCATCGTTGATGTTATATCAGTGATAGAAAATGTGAAGAAAGTTAGAAGTCAGTACCTGAAAACAGAGCAAGATCTTACAGCCACAATAATGTGTAATAGTAGTTTTGGCAGGAAAAGAATTGTTTTCTATCTTCAACAAAAACCCCAATAACTTTAACCTTTGGGAAAGTTCCCTGAAATACATTTGGCACCTCTATAAAGCATCCATATTGCCTCTCTTACTGAGATTGCCACAGAGGCCTTGCAAGAAACTGAAGACAAATAAATTATGAAGAACAGTTTTCTACCATTGCAACACAAAAGCTACCACAAACGCATTAAGCAAGCTGATCCTAAAAAGAAAAAAAAAAAATCTTTGTGACAAATACAAGGGTCATTCAGTGCTTCATTCCACAGAAACAATGGTTATTCACTAAACTGATTTTTTTCAAAAAGCTTGTTTATTTGGTTACACCATAAATTGCTCTCTTAACAGCAAGTTTTTTGTGCCATGTCTGTAGTGCAAGGCTCATCCATATCAAATCAAATGAATTCTACAAGCTTTGTGTGGACAAGAAAAGGTTATTACTAATGTCTTTTGAAGGAACATGGTGAAATCTATTCATGAGACTGAACTGCAAAAAAAAAAATTATAGAAAATTATAGAAACCAAACACCTCTAATTCTCCTCCAGCACTGTATTTGCTGTTACACTATCTGTATATGCAACCGGCCTCCTTTGAAGCACTCTGACATCTCTGATTGCCATGAAGTCCATTTGTAATGAATACTTTGGCACTTCTGGCATCCACGAATGTGCTGAGTGACAGATAAACTGCTCACTGCCTAAAAAGCACATCTCTCAACCAGCCCCTTCAATTGCTCTGTGTGGTCCTGACAGCACCACATTTCCTGCTGCCTGACTCTGAAGTTGGGTGCTCTCAAGTGGCTTCTAGATAAGACTCCTGAGGTAAATAGCAGATCAAAAGCTGGAAAAATTATAACTCATCAGCTATTAAGAATAAATGCAATATTCAAAACCAACCAACAAGGAGATAATGATGTTTCACCTCTAACTCATGAAACAGAAATGGCAGTCACCCTTTCATGTTTGAATAATTCTTCATTTTCACTTTGCTTCATGTTTTCAAGCAGCCAAGGACGGTAGGAAAAGTGGTAAAAAGATGGTTAATATTTACACTTCTCTTAAAAATCTTTACCTCTTAAAAAACACACTGGGAAACCAAAAATTAAAAAGCAAAACCAAGTCAATCCATTGCAAGTTTTAGCAATCTACCACTCCCCTAGTTCTTCCTTCCTGTATAAAGATCTGGGAAAAGAAAGCCCCATATACATATACATATACATATACATATACATATACATATACATATACATATACATACTGGTTGGCTAGCCCTGCAAACCTTTATCAACATCCTCACTCTACAAGCAAATTTCAGATTTATGAAGTTACACTACTTCAGAAACTACAAGAAATGATATTTTATATGTGCTTATTTCTAGGAAACAGTATAGAAAATTTATACTTTGAGTGCATGAACATTCAGGATACATAAAAATGAGTGAGTATGCTTTTTGCCTTGTATTTGTGTTTTAATTGAGAATCAAAGCCAAGCTGGGAAAACATATCATTGTTTATACAACCACTCAGCTTGACAGGGCAGATGGAAAATTGGGCTAAAAATAGAAAGCACTGGAAAGCAGTTCTTGCTGGGTGAATTTCAAATGCAGAGATAAGTTAGAGGTGTATACAACCAGCATAACACACAGCAAACCAATGCCTAGCAAATACACCGCTCTAACAGGAAAATTAAATGACAAACTTCAAAAAATAAGAAGTGATAAAAAAGGAACGACAGTCTACAGTGTTTGATTTCTTGCTGTGTAAATCTTCAAGATACATTAATAAAAACATAGTTTAGATGAATCATCTCTTAAACACCTTGGGTGTCTTTCCTAAGTAGCTCAGCCAAAATTTAGAATGAGAGAGAATAAGTACTGAATATTTGGAATACAAAAGAATCTCTTGTTACTTAAGGAATTTTTGTTCCAGCCATATGCCTGGTAGATTGCTCCTTCTTTTGTTCAATTAAGGAGGCATCCTAGAGGTTTGTGTAAAGAAAAACTGACCTTGGGCCCTCAGTATTTTGCTCTGCGACAGAAATCTTTTACTGTGTGGTGAAAAGGGAGGAATAAATCCAGTCTTACAAGGCCAATGCCAAATTTGTGAAACAAACAAATCAGAGGCATGAATAATAATGGATTATTTATAACGCAACATATACAAGTTCTTTTGGATTGCCGTTATAACTTAAGGAACTGCAGGGTAGCTACAGCTTAGTTACCAAAGAAATAGCCAAACACTATAGGTCCGTCACTGAGTAGACCACAACCCATCTGTTGTAGGCCTGGCTGCTTGGCAAAAACAAGCCCGTCGGTTGCACGAATAGAGCCATTGAAAGAAGTACATCGCAACTACAAACAGATAAAATACATGCGAGGAGAAATAATGTCACTCAGTGTGGCTGAGGTAAGGAACCTTACCCACAAGGTGCCCCTCTGTGGGAAGGTGGAGAGGGAGAGAATTTGTTAATCCGTCCTTTTGGTTTGGTTCCAAATCATCTCCTGTCCCATTTCAGGGCTGACATTGGAGCAATATCTATACACACGTTTTCACATTACATCATCGGGGTAGAAATGTAGCAGGGGACGACTGTAGACAAGCTCATCATTTATGTTAATTGCACAAAGTCTGTTAATTTATACCTGCATGGGTGTAACAGCTTGTTTCGTCCAGCGCAGAAAAAAATAGAAGAAAGTGGCCACCAGACCTCCACCCGGTTTCACACAGTCCTCTGGACATCCAGATAACACCTAACATCAGATACGGATCTAGTGATAGTTCCGATTGCCACCTCACCCAGCATGAAATGTTATAGACAAAGAGCTTGCAAGCATCCAGCTGCGTTGTGTGCATGTCTTCCATAACTTGGACTTTGTGCTGGAACTGTGTCCTCTCTACATACTCTCTAGACCTTTTTCAGGAAATTCACTCTGAAATAATATGCATTGAAATAATCAAGCTTGGTGATGACAATCATGTGGCGCATTTCAGCTTGAAAGCAAACTGTGGAGGGAAGCACTTCACAGAGAGATAGGTATTTTTCAAGGAATATCTACTCCACACCTAAATTCACCACATGCTACAAATAACTTTCCAATGCCCTTTAACACAGTTTAAACTAATTTCAAAATTCACAACAAAAGCCAAATCTCCAGCATTTCCAAGGAAGGTGAAGGTCATTCTAATGCACTAGATTTCTGAAATACCAGGAAATGTCACTATCTAATTGCAATCTGTCAGAAGAGAGAGTATGGAGGATGGAAACATTTTGTGATTTATAGTTATTACATATTTAGAGGCATACAGAGGTATACAGACATACACACACCCTCAACTAATGTCTCTAACATCCTACGTAGTCGCTCACTTTCTGGGTTTTGATTTGATGTAACCACTCCCAAGTCTAAGATTGCATTAATACAGAGCTGTCAAGCTGTCTGACGGAATTTTTGCCCACATTTCAGCATGTAGTTGAATGGGTATTAAACGAGATTGGTAAAAGGTAGCGTATGGAAGATAATAATGAAAATCCTGAAATAGCTGTTAACTCATGAGAGGAAAAGCTTTCTTGTGAGTAGGCAGAGAAAGCCTTTAGATCCTTCTAGCAATGGTCATCCATGTATTACAGCAGATGACATGAAGTTTGAAAAAGGATCAAATCCTCTGATGGTTGACAAATAGATTAGGAAGGTGCAGGTGTTAAGGGTCGAGGGACCGAGGTACCCACTCCTCGATTTACCTTAACGGAATCCCTCTGTCCCGATAGAGACAGGAAGAGATTTAATAGGGAAAGGAAGAAATTCACACCTCGGTCTGCTCGGATAGCTGAAACAGACTTTAATATACAATAAAGCCACACAACTATATTCTATATGTATATATATAAGGCACAAACTGAAGAGGGAATAGAACTGAAAGGGAAAAAAAAAAGGTTCAGATAACAGAATTCTGTAGCAGGCTGTTCAAGGCCAGTGCCTGTTCTTCGGCAGGCAGTCAGCTCTCTGGCCAGGCAGCCCAGCACG
>NW_010398181.1:0-26449 GCF_000710305.1 Buceros rhinoceros silvestris | reverse complement strand
CTTTCGGCTTAACTCGGCTCAACGCAGCAGCCGGCAGTCTGGACGCGGCCTGCTTGGGCCTACTCCCGGGCCTGGTTTTGGCAGTCAGCAGTCTGGAGGAGGTGCTCCCTGGTGCAGGGGTGGAAGTCCGAGAGAGGGCGGTTCCTCCCTGCGTGCTGCTTTATAACCTTAACACGTAACAGTGCACCTGACCCTCTTTTGACCAATTAAATGCGGGGTCATCACACTTGCAGGGAATAATTCCTATTTGTCCAGAACTCAAAACAAGGAAGTTTCAGCTCAAACCAGGAAGTTTAGCTCAAACCGGGACAGCAGGTTTTTCCTAATTTACTGGCAAACTGTTGAATACATAAAGTGTCAGTTATATGGTATCACCAGTAATTTTTTGTATGTTAATAGGAAATACGTAATAATAAGAAATTTCTTTATTTGCTTGACTTAACAATTCCCTTTTACCTCAGTCAGCTTCAGCTTACTTTCTGCCAAATTGTCGCTTGAAAAGGCCACCACTAGTAACATGTTTACAAGTCACATACTCTCACCCATCTGGTCAGATATGAAGATACAGGAGTCCACAGAAAAGAACAAAATTTGAAAGTAACAGGAGCTCCTTGCTATTAAAAGTACTAAACAACTGTACTAAAAAAACCCCCAAAAAGTAAATAATACACGGATGATAAAAGGTGTCACAGTTGTCACCTTCCCTTAGAGAAGCTATACAGTCAGTTTTTCCCCTTTCTTACCTATCTTTGTTCTGTTGTCTTTTAAAGTAAACATTCAAATGTTATAACCAAAGCAGACAGGCATATTATTACTGCCACATCAGTTCACTATGTGAATAGAAACATTTCTTCTGGGTATTTTTAGTAATAATAATAATTAAATCAACACAGAAACAAAATAAATTTTCCAAATTAAGGAGGTTCACAGGCTATAACAATACTAATGCTTCAAGGCTATCTAAGCGTGGACTACATTTCTTTTGAATAAATGGGCTGTAAATAGTTTTCTTAAAATCGTCCATTCATGTGAGCAGAATCTGATAAAAGTAGTATTTAACAAAAATGTATTTAAAATTGATAGTCAACAGATTTAAAAAAGCTGAGGGCACATTAAATACAGAACATAAAAATGCGTAACTAATAAAAGGATTACAGAAATGTACAGGGTTATAACAAAGAAATAAAATATTAAGTGTGTTAGCTCTTATTCTTCTGGACAGAAAACACTTGGGAATACCTTGGTGTTACCGTTTAAGCCCAGTCAACAACTAAGAACCACGTAGCTGTTCTTTCACTCTTCCTCTACTGTGGGATGGGGAGGAGAATTGGAAGAAAAAGGTAAAACCTTGTGAATTGAGTAAGCACAATACAAGAGAGAAGCAGTAATAGTAACCATAACATTAATAAAAGAATGTTTATAGTAAGTGATACACAATGCAGTTGCTCACCACCCAGAATGCGATGCTCAGCCCTTGGCCAGCTGCTCCAGTTAGGTTCTGAGCATGATATCCCTTTGTCTAGTCAGGGTCAGCTCTCCTGGCTGTGCCCCTTCTCAGCTTGTGAACATTAACTCTATCCCAGCCAAACCCAGGAACACTGGATTCTGAAAACTAATTTTTTTTTTTACTGTGATCTTGCTGTTACATAACCATGGTTTGTGAGAATGTTGTACCTTCACCGAATCATTTCAGACACTCTCAGTACATAAGGACACTTAAGGCAAACTCTCTATTTTAGTAGCATTTAAGTAAAAAGAAATCTGTTAAACCATTAGCAGGAAAGAACAGTGACTCCTTCATTGGAATACTGTTAGAAAACATTGAGGAAAATTAATTCAAGTATATCATGTATCAGTGGAATTTAAGATTTTATCCTGCCTCTTATTTCTTAAATTATATATATATATTTTTTATGCTTACTGTGTAGATAATAATGTCATGTTAAAAAATTTTGAAGACAACAACAAACTATACTTTTGTGTCCAGAAAAAAGAATAGTCTATTCTTACAGGTATTTTAAAGAACGTGAGTCAGTTTACTGTGCTTGAACCAACCATCATTTCTGTTTCTTTGTTTCTTGCAATAGCTAATTTTCTAAGCTGTCAATATAGTGTGAAGTTTGCGCAGCACAAAATGTGCATGAAGGAGGTGGCTTTCCAAGACTTAAATATTTTTCCTTTTCTTTCCGGTATTTTCTATATATGGTTAAAAAAATTGTAATGCTCATTTTGAATGTACTACATTACATTAGACAACAACAGAACCAGAAACATTATTCAAGGTCCTGCTAACAAAACATTGTCAGTGGTTGTGAGTAGGGTGAAATCTCGTGCAGGCTGTATTTAAATTCATAGAAAGCATCACTCCATTGTTAAACTTTATCTTATAATGTTGATGGCTTTCCAAATGAGATTCTAGCTTACTTCAGACTCAAAGGTCAAGCCTGTCATTTCTGCCTTCAATACCTTAGATAACTAAAATGAAAAGCAGGAAAAAAAAAGTCAAAAGGATGTTTCAGAGCTTTTCAGGATGTCATTGAAAAAAAGAAAGTCCTTACAATTGCTTCATTTCCTTTGACTGCCACAGTTTTGGTATTTATCTTTCAAATATTTGACACAGTGCACAGTGAATAAAAGCTATAAAACAGGCTTCAGCTTACCACCTGTTTTCAAATGCCCTTTATTGTATAAAACCCTTCACTAAAGAATTGTATAATACCTGCTGGTTAAAAATATCAACAGGCTCTCTCCTACTTTCATCCATTCTTTCACAGTGACCATATAATTCGTCATCTCCAGGGTCTTCACTAGTTTCTACCATCTTTCCAGGTACAGCTCAAGACACTGATTTTATAGTCCAAACACCTCTTCTTCCGTGGACTATTGCTAAATCAAAAACTTCATCTCTTCTGTAATAGCAAAGATATACTGAAATACATAAACCAAGATGCACTTTATTTTGACAGTAGAAAACTGACATAATACTGGTATTCTTTTAGAAAAACATCCTCAGATCAGAATAGACTTTCTTCTCTGATCTCAACAGACATTTTGACCAGTAAAGTATCCACAAAAGTGGGTAAGTACCTTCTCAGACTTGAAATAAGCAATTTAAGACGACGTTAAAAACCTAGACTTACAGCACACCTTTGTGTTCTATGTTTAAAAAGTAAAAAGAAAACTGGTTTTCTGAATCAAAATGAGTGAAAACAGAGTAGAATTCAACTTAGGCCCTTTTAAGAATACTATGCTCAGAAAACAGAACTTTTTTTTTCCTTTTTCATTGCAGCACAAAGCACATTAAATGCAACAAAAAATTATATTTGTGATTAGAAATGGAAAAAAAACTTGCACTGAAATCTCAGGGAAAGGTTATACTATGGGTTAATTCTGATTACAAAATGATTCATTAATCTGGATTTAACAGTCTGGATGAGCGACAAAGTAGAAAATATTTTTTAGAACACCTGAAATAAGGACATCTAAGTGACATTTTCATTCTCTGTGTGTGACATTTCAGTTTACACCATTGGAAACCTCCTCTCTTGCAAGTGTTTCTGTTCTTCAGACTTAAACTTCACTTTCTGCTGCTATTTTTTTTCCCCCTCCTTCTCCACACTGTAAAAGGCAGAGGCTGAAAAGGATGCAATTAAGATATAGTGATCTTTTAGAAGATAACATTGAGCGTTCTGGAAGAAGCAGAAAGAATGGGGGAGATAGAGGTACAGGGGAGAGAGGTGAAATGGGGGAAAAATTGAATATGATGACAAAGATAGAGTCATTATGTGAGTGGAACAGTAAAATTATATCTACGAAAGATAAAAAGATGGGAAGGGAGCCATAACTGAAATGAAGATTACTGAGGTGGGCAGGATGTAGAATCTCTTCGAATGAGAAGAAAGGAGATGTTTTGTTTAAACAGCAAAACAGCAGACATGAGTCAGAGAGAACTAGATCAAAACTATCAAGAAAGGGGAGAATGAGCAGGGTGGGGAGATGGAAGGGGAAAAAAAGAGTAGATTACAGATTTGCAAAGGCAAAAGAATATTGTAACGGATGAAAAATGGGCAGCACAGAAACTATGTGTATAAGTTTTTATGTCTATACTGAACGAAATGTATACTACTACGAATAGAAGTGACTAGTGTTATCTCAGAGATTATTGATGCTAAGAAAGCTTGAGAGAAAGGTCTGTTATCTTCCAGATATAGACAGGAGACCTTGCTGCCTGGAAGTGGGCATGCAGCCTACCGGCAGCCTTGAGCGCTACAATGAAACAGAGTAAAAGGACCCTTGATGCCAAATTTATGGTGTATTTGTATTCCCTTTCACTTGCCTTTTCAAGAAAATAATAGAATTTGTCTATGTAGCAGGCTCTTACAGATATATTGACTTTATTGACTACACTATCCAAGCCACTTTACAAATGATGCAGGAACGTAAAACTGTAAACCTGTGTTAAGCAGTCAGGTTTACAACTTCTCTAGCAGATGGGTAGCTCAGAACAGACAGTGTATAACAGGAAATTTCTTCCTCTGCATGTGCTTCTCCACCCTGACAACTTTTCAAGCTGATGTCAGACAAAACACAAACCATCTCTGTATAAAATTCAAAGCACAAAACTCCATGTACTTGAACCCAAAATTACCTACATTACTTTGAGATTGACCTTGTGGGATGAACAGTAACAAAGAAATCAGGTTTCCTCTCATCCTGTGGTGAAATACTGTGCAGGTTAAGTGGAACTTTGACTATGTCTGCTTGGCTTTGATTTAGTAGAGGATGGTGGTATGTGCTGAGAAAACAAAACAAGCACAAATTGTTCCGGGGACAGTTTACTTAAAAGCTCTATCCTACATCTGCCCTGCTCTAAGATGTTAAGTGCACACAAGAAAGAAACAGAAAAGCACAGCTTAACTGATAGCAGGTTTCTCATCCTTGTGACACATTTGGGGAACAAGGGAGGGCCATGACATTACAGCATCCCAATAATAACTATTAATTGACTTCTGACACGAAGCAAGCCAGAGATTGGCCTAGGGCTATGCGACCAGTGATATCAACAATATAAGATAGTATTGTGGTTTAAGATGTAGGCTCCAGGGCAGAAGGGGCTACTTCCTGTCCTCCCTTCCCTTGTTTTTTTTTTCCTTGGCACAAAAGGCTTTAGCCACCTTTGTGGGAGAAGGGTCACCTGCATTGTAAAACCTCCTCTGCTCCGGCTGTGACAGGTAGAAAGAAATAGTGAAGATGATAGCATCATATGGGGAACATCCATGCCAAGGGGCCTGATGGGAGGTACAGAAGCCTGAGCCTTTGGAAGGATGTAAATATGTAGGGACTGGGTGACCAGGCAGGGCCTGGCACACCAAGAGGCAACAGTGAGTGTCCCCTTTCCTTGGGTCCATGATAAAAGTCATAGCTGGACCACAGAGAACCACACTAGTGTTAATGAGTACTTAATACAGGACATGCAAGCATGCTGCAAAATAGAAATCACTGTCTACCTGATTTTCTCCCCCCCCTTCATAATACCCTAAAAACATTTTGTCTGAGTGGTATTGCTCTATCCTTTTGGCTAGCTCACGCTAGAGTCCCCTGTGTCATATCCGCATTTGAAAAAAAGAATAGGTGATAAATGATAGAGAATCCCTGATGCCTTGCTTTATTATGACAATTTTAAAACTCTATAAAAAGTAGCAGATTGCTATACTTTAAATTATATTTATAGTAAAAATATGTTTTACCACAGCAGTGTGCACAAGCCTTTTCCGTCACATCAGGGAATATGTTATTTGCTGCACTAAGATTAGTTATCTGATACTGAACTCAACTAGTTTGACATCAAGCCTCTTTGATCCATGAACCTTGTACTTACAGAAGTGCCCAGAAGTAACAAAATCAGCTTCAAAAGTATTTTCAGAATAATTTTCCAAACAAAGTAAAATAAAAAAGATTATGAAGGGCAAGCTCGGTCTGAAAAGTCATTATTCACCAAAGTCTCTTAGAGTGAGACTAGTTTCTTCTACATTAATAGGCTGCAAGCAGCAGTGGGCAAAGCGTAGAGGAAGAGATTTTATTGTTGCTTTTTAATGCATAAACTGAAATTTGACTTCAGAGAAATTTGAGACTACTCTTATTTCCAGTGACTGCTATAAAAAAAATTGAAGGTGACAAGGAGTTAATGATAAGTCTTAAGGATAATCCAAGACTATCATCTTTCAGGAAGATATAGTGTGACCGCAACTGGTCAAATGTGTCTCAGAGGTGGTTCTTTGTAGCTTCAAGTCAAAAAAGAGTGAACAAAACACTCTCCTAATAATAACCCCCAAATACATTTACTGCAACATCCCAGTGCTCTCTTCTGCATCATGACAACCATCTGGCAATAAAAAAAAAAAAAACTGACCAGGTGGTACAGGAAATAGCTGGCATGCTTGAATAATACAAACTTAAGTAGGATTAATAACAAGAAGAAAATTATAAAATAAGGAAGAAAACACCAGAGACATCTAAGACAGTATTAGGTCGTTATTTTTTTTTTCTAGGAATTAAGGAGAAAACAAAACAAATCAAAATCTCGTACAAAAGAGATTTTGCTATATTAGAAGGAATAGACTGACTTTGGGGCCAAACAGAAAAAAGGCAAAAGCTGGTAACATTTGATTTATCAAAGTACTTAAACTGTTGTCGCAATAGCCTCCTACATATGTCCTGGGCTACAACAAACAGCACTTCTGAAGGATAACCCATTATCTAAATCTAGAAACACAGTTGTGTAAAGATGATTCTTAAGACTCTCAAACTATATTAAGATCGAACTGGGTTTAAAAATTAGTGTCACCTGCTTTTCAGTTTGAGTATTCATTAATTCCAAATGAAAAAAATAATTCTGCAACATTTTATTAACATAAAGCCTTTCTTCATGTGAAGAAATAAATAATGTATAAATATCACTGCTACCAATATAATAATTGCATATGAATAAAAAGGGTATACAGGCATACATAGTAATTATAGACAGCTCAAAGTAATTTTCAGTATAACTGGAGCTTGCAATGATTCAGCTGAGAGTTATGTTGGTATTCAGCATAATTTCCACCTTCAGTGAACAATGCATTGCCTAAATAATCATAATTATACCTAAAAATAGCCTAATGATTACAAAAAAGGCAATGCCTACCTTCTGTTTATTTAATTTCACTAAATAAAAAGAGTAGTAGAAGTCTGTATGTATCTTGCAGGTGGAATATTTATCTATCTTCTTACTGAACGCTTACTTAAATTCTGAATTTTAATATGGGTTACTGTAATAGTTTTCAAAATGCTTCACTGATATACTTTTTGCCGAAGAACTCCCAGTGTATAATGCTATTCACAGTCCTGTTCATCCTCTGCCAGTATATTCAAGTCTGTTTCAAGGGTTATTCTTAACACCTCCATTTAAATCTGCAATTGATGAAGCCAAACCACAATGTATTAGTGCACAGCTCTTCAAAAATGCAATGACTATAGTACTTGGGAACACATTCACAAGAGCCTGATGATACCAGACCAGCATTTGTCTTGAAGCAGGCAAGGAGCACAGGATATTTTTATGGTAATTTGGGGTGAATCATTTACACATATTCATTCAAAAATTACAAGAAAAAAAACCAGTTTAGTGATAAGAAGTAGATGAATAAGAGCCTACACATACAAAGAAAAGTGAGATTCATACTATTTTTAACATATCCCAATCAGCTTAGCGTGAAGAGATATGTCAGGTCATCACCGCAAAGAAAGCCCACTGTTTAGGCCCATTGTTTCTAAAATTAAGAAAATCTACAGGAAAATATATCCCAAACAATATTCTAAAAAAATATGAAAGTTTTGACACCATTGTGATTTAAAACACATTTTTGATAGTGGAAGGATTGTCTAGTGATAAATTATGTGGTTTCAAGAAACAAGAGTATGACAGAAGTTAAGGTGATTATTTATTAAAGACTGTTATTAGATTAAAGCGAAAGTGATTAAGTAAGCATACCAGATTAGTGATATACAGTCTTTTTCTCTGTGAAATTAGACAATACAACTAATAAGGTCACAGACTATTTCTATATTCCACAATACATTAATTCAAAAGCCAATAAAAGTAAAATATGGCAATTCTGCAGTCACTTTCCAAATAAACACTGTGTATTTCCTATATAAAACACAACAGCTCAACCTGTTGGATACAGAGATCTACATGAATCTACCATGCTTCAAATCTTTAGCTAGTATAAGGTGTTTACAGATTTTCTGTACAAAGTAAATGGGGTACTGAGAAGGTGATGAATTGCCAGAAGCTTCCCAAGGAGAGCTGGTAAGCATGATGTCTGAGGAGATGTGCAGAGACAAAAGAAGGAGCAATCAGAAGGAACACATCTTCCGTCTGTGGACTGAGGGTAACTACCTAATTATATATTCTATTTTGAAGTTATCATCTTTTTCGAAATTATTTGTATTCCTTTTTGCATCTCTTACGGAACTGGAGGAGATAAAATTGCGTATTCTGATGCAATGGGGAAAGAGGATCACACGCAGTCTACTGCCAGGGCTGGGAAACCCGTTTATTACCATTCCCAACTTTTGTAGTGGTGGAGGCAAGTAGACTTCTGTATGCATTTGTAGAGCGTAAGATTTATTTGAAATTAAAAAAAAAAACCAAAAAGCCCCCCAACCCAAACAACCCTAATCTGGAGAGAATACATTCTCATGATGTTATTTATCAGAAGCTGATAGGTATCTGAAAGAATCTTCATCAAAGCTTTCAGCCAAATTCAGACACATACAGATTTAAGTAATAACAAAAATCACATGAAGAGGGGGAGGCTAAGTCGTTAGTTTGTCTAGTTCCTCTCTGAGTATAGTTTATCTGAATCACACAGTATAGAATCATACAATGATGGAAAATCAATTTAGATTGTTGACTAATGATGACCACGACAGTTCAGTTCAAGAACCTAAGTATTACTGAATGATTCAGATAGCTAAAATGGTTTCATCTACTTTCTGTTCATGTTTTGTATTAGACATTATATACAAATGCTGATATGAAATGACTAAAAAATGTTTTGTGGATGAAGTCACAAAAGTGATGCAAATCCTTCATCTGCTTTCAGAGGTAAGCCATTGTAAAAGATTTATCCCTTGATAAACAAAATACTTCAGCCTCCAACACCACTAAAAACAGAACATATGGGTTCTTTATTAATTAATGAAGTAGAACTTACCATCTCCAGCACCAGTCATACATACACAGAATAATGTTGTTTATCCTGAAATTCTAAGTTTAGAACCATAATTCAATTAGTATTATTAGTTATTCAGCACTATGCTTGACATTAAGACAAGCACTAAAAACTGTACATATTTTGAATTAATAATTTGATGCAATTGCTACTAACATAGCTTTTTTTTTTCCTAGGTAACCTTCGGGTTATTGGACTTTAAAATGGAATTCTTATGAAATTAAAAAACAGAATAGATCTATAACATGCTATTTATTCAACAGTATGCATTTATTAGATCCTAGAAAATGTAAAAGGCAAGCATATCAAATATATAGTTTATATATTCATACTAGATATTTCTACTCTGTAAATCTTCAGGGAACACCAAAACTACTTTTTAACTTATAGTATGTCTTTATTACCCAGTTTTCAATTATTTTTATTACAGTAGCATAGAAATAATTTAAATTAATTTCAGGCAATATAAGCTCACAGTATTTTTGACTGAAAGATGAACTTTGAGAAGTGTCTGCATAAGACATTGGGGATAATGAATCTTCCAAAAACGAAAGAGAATATTGAAAGACACTGAAAATTAGAAGGTTTCTTCAGTGAATATTCTGGCCTGCACTTAATAAGCCATGAAGTTTAACAGATCAGTAGGTATCTGAAAATGAAAGACCTACTTCAATTCAGAACACATCCCATCCTAGTATATTTGACCTTCCATGACTGTGTATAGCTTCACTAAACTCAGAATTATTGTGATATTTGGCCTTTCTAGAACACTCAGGACACAAAAATGTTTAATTCTCCTGGAGCTGGAAACCCTATTTTGAAAAAAGGATTGAAGCCAGGATCCAAAAAAAAAAAAAAAAAGCTTTGGACCATGTTAGATCTTGACTTTTAAACATCTGACATCCCCACTCGTAACTTGCGTTACAACACACAGATTCAATTACGTGCTTCAAAATCAGGTTCCCAGCAGTCAGTATAGTAAGTAAAGTAACTTATGAGTGCAAATAGGAACTCCTAAATAGATAGGCATGGTTTCCATAGTCTGATCCTGTGGAAACACATGCACCTGCAACCATACAGCAAGGATAATCCCTACTAATGCTTTCCTTGAAAAAAAGCACGTAAACCATCTCCATTCTATGGAGATGAACTTGGGACAGAGACCTCCAAGTTGATATCAACGTGTGTTAACTCTGCTGATCTAAGAGCATGCTTGCAACTCCAAGTTTACACTACTGTTGCTCATTTCAGTTACATTAACTAGCTAACAAAGCTAACAAATCATGACTGTTCCTCTGTGTTTTACTTCTAGGGCTGGCAACTGACTTATGAATAGCCTGCTTCTATAGGTCTGTACTCACACTGCTGAGCTGTGATAAGCCGCCCCTTGAAAGTTCTGAGCTACAGTGACAGCGTTGGGACTGGCTTTTACAAAATCGATATAAAAGTCATTGAACAGAAAGCGCTATTCAAAAAAATCTTACTTCCCCCTGAATTCTCCTGCACTTTTCTCTCTGCTCCCAAATATTGTACCTTCATAGCTTACTCTTTTAGGAGTAGGTAAGGATTTTCAGAAACTTCAGATTCAAATCCCACTGGAGATCATAGAATAGTTTGGGTTGGAAGGGAACTTAAATATCATCTGTTTCAACCCTCCTGCCATGCCTGATCTTCGAACTAAATGAGGTTGTTCAGAGCCCTGTCCAACCCAGCTTTGAACACTTCCAGTGCTGGGACACTTGCAATTCCTCTGGGGAACCTGTTCCAGCATCTCATGACCCTCAACATAAACAAAATTTCTTCCTTACATCTAATATAAATCCATCCTCTTTTAGTTTAAACCCATTACCCTTTGTTTTATCAGTATAGATCCTCATAAAATGTCTCTCTCCAACTTTCATTTAAGTTCTCTTTATATACTGAAACACTGCAATAAGGTCTCCCCAGAGCCTTCTCTTCTCTAGGCTAAACTATCCCAACTCTCTCAGCCTTTCTTCATGACAGAGGTGTTCCAGTCCTCTGATCGCTTTTGTGGCCTTCCTCTGGAAACACTCCAGCAGGTCCATATCTTTCTTGTGCTGGAAACCTCAGAGCTGGAAGCAGTACCCTAGGTGGTTTCTCATGAGAGTGGAGTAGAGGAGAATCATCTCCCTTGACATACTGGCCATACTTCCTCCTGCGCAGCCGAGGATACAATTGGCTTTCTGGGCTGCAAGCACACATTGCTGGCTAATGTCCAATTTTTTGTTTGCCAATACCCCAGGTCCTTCTCTTCAGGGCTGCTTTCAATCTAATCATCCCCCAACATGTACTGATACAGGTGATTGCCTCAATCCAGGTGCGGGAACTTGCATTTGGCCTTCTTGAACTTTATGACATTGACACAGGCCGACTCCTCAAGGACCTGTTAAGCTCCCTCTGGATGGCACGTCTTCCCACTACCATGTTAATTGCACCATTCAAATTGGTGCTGATAGACATAGTTGTTTCCCAAATGCATGCTTTCTTCCTTTCTTAGTTCACCAGTTGTTAGTTTTCAAACCTTTACTCAAATAGCAACACTGCATATTTTTCCTACGCTGAAAAACTTTCCTTCAAACAGAATCCATCAGTGCAGAAGCACTAATATAAAGACAGGAAAAAAAAAGTTTCGAACTTTGCTGGAAGGGAGAATTTTTGTGACAACAACAAGTAGAGAAGATAGAAGGATAAAAACAATAATACAATACGTAAATAATACAATATTACCTTTCAAAACCCACATTTATTATGTATTCCAATGATTATATAAGTTATTATTTTTATGCACTAATCAGACGCACTAATCTGCATTATTTCTTACAGGGAGGAAATTTGTCTGATTTTTTTTGTCTTTTAATAAAAAGCTGTAGGCTTAGTACGAAAGTAAATAACACTTATGAAAAAGTGTTCATTTAAATAAGTGCAAGCAGCCTTGCATAGTACAAGTTATTCGTTTTATGTTAACAAATTTAAGTAGTTTTCAGATTCTGGCATATTCAGGAATTATATTAAGATCATACCAGAGAAAGAAACCATATCAAGAAAGCTAGTTCTGTGAAGCTGATTTTTTCATTATTTCAGTGTGTCTATATTCTTGATGCAGAGGTATTTCAGAAGAGTTTGGATGAGCATACAGAAGTTTACCTATCAGGCATACTAGAGACATGGTTCAGCTAGCTTTGAGTACATCTGGTAAGACTTTTTTCAATAAAACATAGTTTCAAGGTTTTTTTTTTTTTAAAAAAGCAGGTCGGAAACAAAAATTTTGAGAATTGGTTATCACCACTTGGGCAGTTCTTTTTACAAAGGCAGAGCAGATGGCTCATGCAGTAGAGTGGCCAACTTCTGGTATTGGACAACAGATGTCCCTACAGCTTCTTAGAATCCTGACATGGTGCTTTATTTCATTTTTTTTCTATTAAAATATCTATTCACCAAACAGCTACATACTGAGATTGAGCATTTATCAAACCAACTGATCCATCCTTTCAGCCCTTTTTTTCCAAACCCAGAAACATCACAAATATTATACTTCTAACAAAACCATTAATTCAGCGTCACAGCAACGACCACTAATCCTGAGGGCAGAGTTTCACAACTGGAGGTGGCTGCTATGCTGGCACTCAGGATTTCTGCCACTTTGTCACTCCTCCAGCCTCTTGTTCCTGTTCCCACATTCTCAAATGCTTTTCTGATTTGTCAGTACCACTGCTGGGGATAACTGCAAGATCATGCCAACGGACTCATCCAAAGTGAAAATAAAACTGCATGGGCAGTGTAAAAGTTGGCTATAGTCATTTGCATTGTTCATGGTAATATCCTACTACTTAATCACAAAGAAATCCTAGATTTCAGAAAATAATGTATTTTTCTCATGAAGGGGTAATCTATGGCTTTTTATATGTAGATAGTTAAAATTAAATTCCAAGTAGGTATTGGATGTGACAGTATTAAAGATTAGTCCGCAGGAATCAGATAAGAACCAGAGTAAGACAGCAAGGTATGTACTGTCTTTGCAGCATGCAGTGACTAATAAACACTTCTTAAGCAGTGTCATAAATATCTCAACAAAACTGTCCTCCCTTGGATTTGTCTACTACCAGTCTCCTCATACAATCTTCTTTCACCAATCCACCGTGACAGAGTGCCTCTGTTTACCACATTATTACTAAGCACTTTCCTGGTAAAATGCATCTTGCATCCTAAGTCTCAATAATACGATTAATAACACTGAAAGTACATGTAAGCCCTTGTTTTCTTCAATTACTGTAAGGAGTTACAACATCATGCTGTATTACTTTCCCATGCATGAAAACCTTGATCCAAACCTGTGATATCTTTTTTCCGTAGGGAATTCCCGATATTTTTTTTAGAGCTTACTAAAAATTGAGTTTCATCACTTCAGAAGCACCAGTGGTGCTAACCAGGGATTATAAATCTGCTGCCATAAGCAAAAATTTTACGCCTGGAGTCATGTTCGCAATATTTACCGCCTAAGTTACTGCTAACAATCACTAATCTATTGAGAAGCAAAAATAATTTCCCCTGCTCTGTAGCAACAGCTTCAGTAAAGCTATGTTATTGTTATCCTGTAATTTTTCAATATCAGGCCTAGAACTAAGAAACTTATCAACTGTAAATTGTGAGCAAGTAAACAATTTGCTATGAACATTTATGGTAAACTATGATTGTGAAGAATGATACAAAGATTTCATGAACTTCAAGCACTATTATTTTGTTTCTTTGCATTCATTGCAGTAGCCATCCTAATCTCAATTTTCAGTGTAATTTTCTCTTTGACAAAACAATGAAGTTAACAGTTAAAAAAAACCCAAAACACAACCTACCATATCCAGCTTTTCATATAGATACTTCAGAGGACATTACGAAAATTGTTTATTTGTTTTCTAATACACAACATTCTTTCACTGTTGTTATTTTCTAGGTCTAATAGCAATGATCAGTAAAAAACCATTACTCTCGGTTCTAGTATACAAACTCCAATTTTCACAAAAATGAGTTTACAACATTGTACCTAATATATTCTGGTCCCTCCAAAATACATTGAAAACTTCTGTTATTTTTGTCTTCTGCACCACATGCAAATGAAAAAAAAAAAAAAGGCTTTCTATACACCAGTTGTGTTCATTTAAACCATGAACCTGAAGCCTCACTTACTAATCTTTAACACTAGCACATCCAACCCCTGCTCAGAACTTTTAGTTTCAAGGAGAAGATTGCTGTAATTAAAATATCATGAACACAGGTTTTATCCACCAGTTGCAAGCTCTCTGCTTGATAAGAGTTTTTCTTATCATTAGTATTTGGCACCTATTACATCAGATATAAAATCATCATAACTTTAAACACCTAATTAAACACTGTTTAATCAGGTTGTATTAGTCATAGTGGTCCCTGCTAAAAATAAAAAGGGAGTGAGAGATTTATGATAATAGTGTTCCAATTAAGCCTCAGCTATTGCTTATTGGACTAAGTCAGCAGATATTCCTGGGAGACATCCCAATAAAGCAGCTAGTCTAATTAAGTGGAATATGGTATATATTGTATTGTATGATAGTGAGAAGATTAAATATTGGCTCTCCGCATACTAGCTTTTCTCATGAGGTGACAGATTATGTTCACCGAGGTCATAGCAGGACCAGACACTTTTCTATCTCATTGTAATGAGAAGTAGCAGAGATATTTTTCTACCACGTGTTTTCTGACATTTCTCCCTACAAATAGTCATAATCTTATGATTCATGAACATTGTGGATCCAATGACTGACAGAATTGTCAGAAGTTAGACAAAGTAAAAACAACAGTGTGGTAAAAAATTAATAACGAAAAAAAAAAAGAGATGATCCAAAAATGCAAGCCATGCAGAGAATGAGGGACAGTCATAAAACCACAGACCAAACAACTATAGAGAAAGCCCCTATGAAAGAAGAAGCACTTGAAGAAACACCAGGAATTTGGAATCAAAAACAAATTATGTACAATATAAAGATATTTATAAAAATAAATTATTTTATAGCCGTGAAGGACACGTGACAGTGACTGGTGATCAGGGTGCATGAATCTTTGTTGTGACACAAAGTTATAGTCATCTTAATACATCTTGACTTTTTTAAAAAACTTATTATTAAAACAACTATTTATTAATCATTTATTATAGCATTAAAATACGTACAAACAAAATTATCCTTTCACCTTAACTATGTATAACCCACATCTGGAGCCAAACTGTAGCGGTTGATCTATCACCTGATGACCCTTCCCCAGCGAAGAAGGGGGAATCAGGAAAAGGAGAGGAGACCCATGGGTTGAAATGAAAATAGATTTAATGAAACAGCAAAAGTAATAGCAGTATCAATATAAAGTATACAAAGTCATACTCAGCCCAGCAAATGTACAGTGGTCACAATAAATGGGAAAGCAGTCCTTGGGAGCAGAATGGTAGTCAAGCCCTTCAGGGGTGGAGAGAAGCAGGAAGAGAAGAAAAAGGATCAGGAGGAGATAGATCCTACCTCAGCACACTTCCCCTTTTACTCATTGTTGACGTGTTAAGATGACTATAACTTTGTGTCACAACACGTTGTTGACGTTTATGGTCTGGGATACAGCTGTGAGCCAGCTGGGGTCAGCTGCCCCGGCTGACTCCAAACTGCTAACGGCCTGCAGACCATCGCTGGGCTGTGATTCTGTCCCAGTGAAACCAGGACTCAACTTCAGAAAAAATCCCCGGTTTGAGTCACAGTAATTTTGTGCTCTTAAATGGATAATTCTTGATGCAGGAGCTCAAACCAAAGAGCTCTTACAAGTTCCACTACTACTACTAGCAGAAGTGCAGTTCTTCTTAGTGGTTATTATGCTTTTTGTTTACAGTATCAGAAGTACAATGCTAGGAAAAATTTGAGGTGTACTGAAATATTCTATAAAGATCGCATATACAACCCCCCACAATATAGTTCTATTGCATTTGAAATTGTTGCTTTCTGAAGTCAATGGTTTCCAATGGAAGAAAATAATATTTTCGATTAAAAGATTTTTTATTAAAACTCCTTTATTTTTCTACAATAAATGGAATTCCCCTGAAACTAAAGATGTAATAAATTAAAAGAGCACTGTTGTGTATCCTTAGTAATGCTTTATGGGAAAAATACCTTATGGGAAAGTCTCATAAACCTTTGGATCATGACAGTAAATTCAAGGCATATCTTAATATTTTACTTCTAAAAGAAGAGAAAGTGAAAACTGATAGGAAACAGTTTATACAAGGAGCTTCTTCCATAGACAAGAACAAGAACATAAGATACTTGATCCGTATGATCTGCTTGATCCATTAAATGTGCTGGCAAAATTCTGCCAGACTATCCTTTTTTTTTTTTTCCCCCAAATGACTTGACATTTTCCTAAAAGTAGTATTTTTTATATCTAATTCCAGAAAAGAGATTTCACTTCAAAAAAATATGATGTGTCTTGGCTGAAAAACGGTAGGTATCAGCACCAAACCTAACTTCAGTTTTACTACATAAATTTTTTTTAAGAGTAGAGATACTAAATGCTTCTTAAAGTCAAGTTTAACTACTGTTGGTGTTCTGGGTTGAAGATTAATCTCAAGTTAATATAAAAGTATCCAGTACAAGTGCAAACTACAACAAGTATTTTTAATAATATATAAATGAGAATATAAATTGTATATAAAGTTATGTAAAAGCATCAGTTCTTCATAATGTGAAAATTAAATGCTGAGGTATATTTCAAATATCATTAGCACCATTATTATAGAAAACCAATACTGGATGTGTTTAATTTTTTCTGTCTTGCTTTCATCTGAAGCAAATAAACTTCCAGGATGACTAAACCACAGCTAAAGACACATGCACAGTATGAAACAACCCGGACAATGCACAGCAAATGCTATATTGTATGATCAAGGTAAATGCTGTACTGCATAATCACAGTATTTCAAATGCTGTACTGCATGATCACAGTATTTCTAGAACAAGATGTTTCCTAGATAGAAGAAAAGCAGATACATATATTTTAACAGCAGAAAAGCATAAATTATGCAGTGAAGAACCACTGGAACAAGCTGCTTCAGAATAGGTTTAAGAGATTTCTCATGAATTTCTAAAATGATAACATAACCCTCCATACTTTAAAAAAATGAGGTACATCACTATGAATACACTTTGTTCACCTTATCTACACTTTGAAATACGTATTTTTATGTATTCAGCTCCCAAACACTATGTTGAATAGAAAAAATCACCCAGAATACAGTTCCCGATGTTAATATATCTACTTAAGATGTGTTGATTGCCACCTAGGATGAAAAAGGTGGTTTTCTAAAAGGCCTGTATGTATTAATGTATAATGAAAGAGAGGGTAAAGACAAGAGTATGCATTCCTGAGTCTAAGCCATAGTCATTCATCAATAAATCAGCTGAGACACCTTCATTGTATTCATATGAGGATACTCTTTACAGTACATCTACCACATTGTAAACAGAATACATCTAATTTAATCAGCAGGGTACGTTATCAGTTGGTGTTGGTTCCTAAACCTACATATTAAATAAAACAGACTGGTGATTTAGAATTCAAATATTTTCATCCAACAGGATTTAAGACAGAGCTATGTATGTCTATTTGTGTAATAAATTTACTCTGTGGTATAATTTAATATGAAATTGAATGAGCATGGAGGAGGGTTGTTTAGCATCCACAAAAAGACAGTTGATCTTTCATATTTAAAGTGAAACAATATTCATTTTTTATACAGAACAAGCAGAAATCTACTACCTGTATAAAAATTACTGTAGAAAGTTTTGTCTTTTACAACAGTACTCTGTGGAACTCCATAATTGTTGGTGATAGCATTCTGAGTTGGCCAGAACTTGCAGCTTTGGAAAGATTAATAATTTCAAAGAAAGGTGATTTTTCTAATCTATTTTTCATTTTCCCCCCAAAATGCTAATACACTCCCTAACTCTCTTAATCACTTCAAGGCAGGCAATTGCAGGTTGAATTACTAAGTAAACACCTAATTCTCACAAAACCTCTCATGGAATTTAATTTATCTCTAATTTATAATAGCAATAGATCAGCTAGTCTTGGCTTAACAAGAGTTTGCCCCCATGAAACATAATTGAATACTGATAAGCCTAAATACATAATCTCAGTGGGGGAAAAAAAGGCAAAAATGTTTTAAATTACTGAGGTTGGTTTGTGCCATGGACTAGAGATTCAAAGTAATTTTTTGAAATGGGCCATATAGTCTAATTATCATGCACCTGAGATGTCATACTGTGATATCTGAGCCTTTGGGTAGTTCAGCATCAGAAGACAAGAGCAGTAATGAGTGGTAATGATTAGCTAAAGCATCTGACAGAAAGGATTAATTTAGAACAAAATAATCTTCCATTTCTAGAAAATTTGCAAATATGACTCTGCAGGCAAAGGCTTTGGAAGGGCAAAAAGAAAAACATTGAAGAAGTATGAGGAATGATCATACTCGGCTGACGGTGTTTTTCACTTTTGCTCTATTATAAATATTGTGAACAAAAAATACTAAAATTAAGCTCCAAAAGAGAAGGGGTTGTTATTTTCAAAAGCTTTATACGATGTCCTTGTCTCTTTCCTTAGAACATATCAGCCATATTTGGATTCTAAAATATATACAAATATTTACTGAAAGTTGTGACACCATAATATTTGTGTGCAGTAGGACTGTCATTTATTTAATTTAGAGATGAATTTGCAGCAAACTTATAAACAAGCTGCACTTTTCCAGCTGTACGCATTCTGAAACAGCTCTAACTCAAGCTCCGTTTTCATATCTAATCCAAACTAACAGACAAAGTAGCTACATTTAACTTTGCCTATTAAGCAACATAAAATTATGGCATTCATTGGCAAATTTTGGAATTTTATACACAGAAGTTTGCCAATGTTAATACTTGCCTTCGACACACTGACTTCAAAATTTAATCTACAGCTCTAAAATAGACTTTCATTTTGACATTTTGCCAGTTACTGAAGTACTGAGACGAATGATCTATTTGGCACTATCTACACTTCTGCACATCTACCAGCAAAACTCTCCTAGAACTTTAGAAAGAGTAACATTTAAATCTTGCTGATTCCAAGATTAACTCCTAGGTCTTATGATTAGCCTCAAAATATAACAATGTGGCATGTGTTTAAAAGGAGTCAAAATTTCCATGAAGGACTTGTTCTAATCTGTCTATATCATAACACGGTACTTAAAATTGTAGAAGTGATATTAAAGTGCAGAAAAACGTCCTTGCAGTAGCCACTACATCAAGAGTAAAAAATACTGTCAGTGCAGTCTGGATGAGCAGACTGTCTGGCTAAGGAATATAACTTCTCACAATTGATGATGCAAGGGGCTTCTGCATGACCAAGATGCTTCAGAGTTTTCTGAAATAGCAAAAGGTTGAGTGAATACACCCAGCTGCAAATAGGGCAGGCACATGTCATACTGTTTTCCATTCACTGACTTTGATTTTGTATTGCTTTCAGGTCATAAGAAAATCGGAGGTAACAATCTCAATTACATATATTCAAGAGAGTTTTAGACAACATAATGAAGAAATTAGCCAAGGAAATAGTGTTTGGATTTGGATCTGAACTGCATTTATGGAATGTTTCAGATTCAAAATAGGGCCACACATAGTCCAATGTAGGCGACAAATTCCTGAGTTCTGTTTCATGAGAAAGTGTCAACATTTCTGATAACAATTCCACTGTTTTCTGAATAGCTGTTCCTATGCATTCATTTCTTGGGGAATAAAATGGTGCAAAAACCTTGTATCAAAGTATTAAACTGTTATAGGTCAAATCTTCTCAGATTGAGCTATCTGAAGAATTTACACTTCATTAAGGAAAACAGTTAACTTGTATTAAAAAAACATTTAAAATTAGTGCTTGCAAGAACAGAAGATAAACCAAATATCTAGTTTTATGGATCTGAAATTCAAAACCATAGCAGAATTAATCAAGATGAAAAGGGAGCAAAACCAGTATTACTTCATAACTACATCTGATGTCACCAAAATAATAAACATTTTTTCTTACTTCTTCAATTACTGATAAACTTTCAAGGGTTTTAGAGTATTTTATTCGCTACAACTGATTGTTATTTAAAGTCGTTTAACAGGCAAATAGATTTATGCCTGCAGCTGGGATTTTTCTGATTCTAACACAACTATTGCTTTTGGATATGAAAAGAGGAACGTGAAATTAAGGTAGTTGTACCTCATGATTTTTACTAGTGTTCATAATCCAAAAACACTTTATCGACAGATCAGAAAATCTATACTTAAAACAAAAACTTCTATTTGCTTCTTGAAACAATCTGTCTCCTTGTTAGAGGTGAGAGGAGAATGAATCTGCTTGTGACATCTGGGTAAAGAGGTCTTAGCGGTTACTGGCCTTTCACTTCATACTACACCCAACAAAGCACGACTACTAGGGTGTCAACAATGTCAATTTAAAAGAAAGCATGCTGATCACATAGCATTTCGAAAGGACTGCGAGTATATGCTTGTATTTGACAAGTCCAATTTTGCATATTTGCCATTTTGTATTTTTCACTTCTAATAATGATATTCAAACCCTATCATCTATTGTTATGCAATGGAAATTGAACTAAAATAAAATCCATAATTTTTTTTAAAGAGGTTGGTCCTGTTGTATTACTACACGTCTCACTGCGAAAGTAGTATAAATAAAAATTTAGGAATTATTATAAGGGCATACTCAAAAATAACTTCTCTCATCTTGTTTCAGTGGAAAGCAGGAGTTAGCGTCCACACACTCAGAGACAATAATATCATATCATATAACTTAAATATTCAAATTGTGTTGTAATTATTATTAGATTAGAAAATAGATATTGTAAAAAATACCTTCTTTTGCACAATTTTTCCAGGCAATATAATAACTGTAATCAGAGTGATTTCTTTAGTTATACATGTTACTTATGTCTTCTTCTGAACCTTCGTGTTTCAGAAAGTTGGTCAGTAGGATTGCAGTAACAATTTAGGAATCCAGACATGAACATGAACATAAATTAACAATGTTAATAGTATAGTCATTAGGCAGGGACTGACTGAAAAAAAAATAGAAGACATTTACCAGGTAGCCTGGCTTTAAAAGAATTGATTTGCATCAGAAACACTAATTCAGAATTTTTTTCCAGTAGAAACATTCAGATGCAATTTGTACTCAAAAAAAGAAAATGAATAATTTTGTTCTTTATTTTAGAGAACAGAATTTGCGAGTAACAAGTGGTGAAATTATTTATTAACACAATCCTATTATAACTATAGAGTCATTAAGGAATCTAACACAAACAGTGCAGGAAAAGTTAGTTAACTCAGCTGTTATTTGTGTACCTCAAAACCAATTTCTACAGAAACAGGTGTATTTCATCCAACTTTATGTAGTAACATTCGAACGGCTGAACTAGCCCTCTGTCTTCTGCAGAACTTTTTTTCTTTTGTAATGTGAACACAAAGAAAGCAATGACATCTTTGTATGTTAAGATTAGAGAATACCGTAAAATTAGATCCATATTTCTAAATAATCATGTATCTGGAGTTCCTACTGAGATCAAATTAATTTGATACAGAATAGATTTTTTTTTATTAGTAGTCTTTCTTTTCAAGTGCTTGTTGCAAATTTCATTTTTCTTGAGTTCTTTATCTATACTTTGCTATTAAGCAAAGAAACCTGAACTGAACTCTGAGCATAAGAAATCCATTCATTAGAAGCTAAATTATTTTCTTAAGATTTTTTGCTTCTTTGGCAGAAAATAAAGCATTTGAGGAACTGATCACAATACAGTCCTAGGTTACAAAGAAGTGAAAGTGATCCTGCCAAGTGCACACTACTTCAACATTATAGGCTGGCCTTGGAACATTACCTTCACCCCATATGTAATCCTGGCAGGTTCTTCAGACCTGCCTGAGTGGACCCTGTGCTCATTACAAACCAGATTCTTTGATATACTTTTTTAAAAAAAAAAATTGTAGTATTACATCTCACACATCCACATTCTATTGTGAACCTCCTGCTCTCCCTATTCAAGTTTTGCAGTTACACCTACCTTTATTCTACACACTCAAGGTCAGCTTCTGCAGCCGCATTTTAAGTGTTCAATCCCTCTCATCTTACATTTTCATTGCTTTTAAAGGGTCTCAAAGTGCTGCGCTACCCTTGACGCAGAAAGGTTTCGATACCTAGTTTCATCCATGACAGCTGCATGTCTGGTTTTTTTTAGTTTCGTTTTCATCTGCAAGGTGCTTGCACAGGATTTGTACACAAAATCCCCTGACGCAGTCGTAGGATGACCTGTGCATTAAATCGAGGAGTTTGGAGGCTGTGTAGGTACATCTTGATCAGGGAAGTACAACGCATTAAACTATGTTTAATTGCTTCACAGGCTGTTGGAATTGTGAGGAGCCAAAAAAACCAAACCAACAATCCAAACCCACAAATCTGCAGATGCAATAGGAAAGCACCTGCCAAGTGCAAACTTAGAATAAAGATTTTGATCTGTTTTACACCTTCACGTATCTCCATTAGCTGATAAAAGAATTTCCAACACATAACATTCCTTCCGATGCAGTTAAACAACAAGTTGAGTGAATACATTGCTATGGAAACTACAGTTAGTGAAAGTCGAAAAGCTGGTTTAATGGATAGACATCTTAAAACTATGGTTTTGCTGCTTCTGTGTCATGGATGTAGAAAGCACAATTTGTAATTGTACTATAAAAAGATGCAAGTTTTAAATTTGTGACATTTTAAAAAAATATTTCTTCTCTCATTACAGCAAGTCAAGCAAATCTTTGACAGTGATAATCTTGTGGTAAAATAGAATGCTAAAAAAAAAACCCCAGTCACCTGCTTGTGAATTCTCAATGTGGAGGTTGCTACTGTCAGGAGTGGGGAAAGTCAGAGACTTCAGTTAGTGAAAGCAGGGTAAGAAAATTCAGAAGCTTTAATCTTTTGGATAGTTTGTTGGGTTTTAGTTTTTGCTTGATTGGGATTTTTTATTTTTTGTTTTTATTTTTTTTCTTCCCCTAGTGCCCTCCCCATCATCTCATTTAAATTTTGAGAGAGACTTACTGTAGTATTGGCTCTGATTACACAATGTTATCCAATAGCTTTAGGAGACTTCTCTAACTAAACATTTTTCATTATGTTCTTCATCACCCCTCTCCATGGTTTGCAGAGCTATGACAGAACAAGTCTTTTATACTGAGAACTCAAAAATAAGCCTAGTTTACTTTCACCTTAGTTTTCTTTTCTTCCTCTTTGCTTAAAGAAAATCACTTACATGAAAACCACAAAATTCTGTGTTTTCTGGGGAAGAAAAAAGAGAAAAGAAAGTTTTAAAAAGAGTTAAAATACAAACTCTGGAAAGCATCACAGCAGTATAAATACAGACAACATCATCAGAAAACTCAGACAGTCATGACATCTCTGTTCCCAGCAAGATATCAATCCTGTGACTGTCCAGCATCTTTAAGTACATGCTGAGGCAAATGGCCAGATGCTCAGCTGCTGTGAATCAAAACTGCTTTTCTCTAAAGCAGCTACACAGACTTCCTCAGCTGACATTGCCCTCCCATAGTGTCCAGTAATTAAAGTAGGTAGTCCCAGGGGTTTTGCCCCCACCGTGGATTTTTCTCTTGATCAGAGAAACCATGCTGCATATGAATTAACACCATGAGAACAGTAAGTGCCTCAAAACACTGTAATATCATTAAGAATGTTATACACAGTGAGATATTTAAATTAGAACAGGTTCAACTTGTTGCAGAATTAAAAAAAAACCCTCTTAGAAAAACAAAGAGAGTGGTCATCCTATCATGCAGGATGTCACTAGAGGAGCTTGGTAGGTTTCAGCTAATAAAGACTAAAGAAGTATGTGATTTCATTCTCTAAATACAAAACAAGAAAAAATTTAAGACACATGTGAAAATAAACAGGCACAGTTAAGGGACTGCTGGCACAAGGACAAATGTCAGTAAGATTACTCTAAGTACAATAGACCAGAAATTAAAGTAAGAATGTCCACGGCGTGAAAAAGATTCAAACTCAAATTCATCAAGTTGTGTTTTAACATTAATCATTGATTACATGACACAGCTGCTTTGACAGCAAAGGCTTCAAACTGGTGACTCACCATCGTTCCAAACCTCTACTCTTATGGAGCAAGAAAAAGCAGAACAATGGCAAGGAAAAATAGGAAAACAAGTATTACAGAAAGCATTACCCTCTGGAAGAACAAATCTTTAACTAATGCAGTATCTTATTGGGGATTAAAGAAAGAAATCCACTTAGAATTTTCATGCAAACTCATAGTGATCTAAACACACTCCCTCTTGGTATGCTAACTGTCCAACTCTAATCTAAAATCTTTATTTCCCCTTTAACTTTAAAGAGGCTCTTGGGGTGAAACTGCAATTTACATGTTAATAGAGGTCTGCTTCAAGCAATATGTGACCTAGAACAGTCATAAATACAAGTTAGTGACTATATTTCAAAATATTCCCACAAAAAGTTAATGAAAAAATATTAATGTCTTTAGAGGTAGAGAAAGGTGCCATGCAAATAGAAGCAGAATAAAAAAACTCTTTACACAGTGTTCTTGTGTATTCTTTGTTTTGAGCTAGGCAAAATCAGATGTGTAACAGTGGGAAAGTAACATTTGTAAAAGAACACAGCAACTGAGTATCAGCCAAACAATTTATCAGAGAAAATGGTAATCACTATTTTCCGCTGCTTGCCTGTTTAAGTAATACAATTTTAATACATGCAATAGATAGAACACTTTCAAGTGACAAGAATAAAGCAAGGTAGGATTTTTTTGAAGCTGATGATTATTCAAGGCTAGTGGTCCACCTCTGATTATATGCCCATCTCTGGAGAGGTGAGTGACCAATATGATTGCTGCAGCTAGACAAACACATGATCAGAATCTTGAATGTTTTCTGAAAAAATAATTTTCTTTCTTCAAATGTAATTGCTACACCAAAATAAAAATATTACTTGCTCTACCAAACTGAAAATTGGTTGCCATTTCAAAACTGAGCCTATATAATTTTATCTGCCATCCACCTGCAATTAGTCAAATATTTATTTCATTTAAGGTGATTGGATGTAGACAACTTTGTGGGGAAAACTATACAAGAATGATCTTACAAGAAGTAATTTGACAAGAAATTCCACCAGAGAAACCTCGAGTCCATAGTTACATTCTCTCAAATATGTGACAGTGAGGTCAGGAAAGCAAAAGTTGATGGCTCACACAGCCTGGGAAACCGTGTGCAGTGGCTGACTGTCAAAGAGACCCTGCTGGTATAGGTATCAAGGTGTTGGCAGTGGGGACTGGAGGGTGGCCTTCATCAGGAAGGAGGCTCAGGAACCAACTATTTTGGGCTGAGAACAACCCTTCATTCTCCGTCAACACCTGTGCTATGTGGGGGGTGTGTGTCAGGGTGGTTAGAAGGGGAAGAGGAAGGTAGAGGATTTGGTGAAAAAGGAGTGAAGTTGATCCTGGAAAAGATGCAGGGGGAAAAACTTTTTGAATTTTCTTTGTTTCTTACTATCCAGATCTGGTTTTAATGAAGTTATTTTTCCCTAACTTGCCTCAGTGATGGTAATTGTTGATGGTAGTTGTTCTCCCTGCCTTTATCTCAGCCCACAAGTATTTCCATCTCATTGTTATGTTACCTTGTAAATACTAGTCTGTACGATAGAGATAGAAAAACCTTGGCGGTCTGGGAAAGGAATGAAAAAAATCTAAACTACAAGTCTACGGTCTGAGAGAGACACAGAAGACGGCAAAACAGAAAAGAAAAGGCGAGCTAAGCTGTTTGGAGACTGATTGAAACCTGCATAACTCACAACAAACTCTGATAACACAGTTTCTTTGCCAATTACCCACCGTATATGGGAGAGTTCCCATGAAAATCCCATGAAAATTTTTCTTTGGTGTCCTGGGTTAGCCAAAATTTCCCTTGTTTTGGAAGCTTTGTTGTAAAGTGACCAATCGTATTCCCCTGCCACATACATATAAACACAACATCAATTGGTTAAAA